>NC_090224.1:32880118-32920118 GCF_024489055.1 Chanodichthys erythropterus | reverse complement strand
TTTGTAAGTGTGAAGAAGACACAAACTTACTTATCTGTATTTAAAAGTTATTTTCTTTTCTTCTAAAAGATATTTAGAGTAAACAGGCCTGCAAAATTGTTGGGATGTTACTTTGGTTCAGTGGAAAATGAATGAAAAGATCCTCTCTGTATTTATTTATTTTATTATTATTATTATTATTTCAGTTTATTTGTGTGCCTTGATTTATACTGTTTTTGTTGTTGTTGTTTACAGTTACGAATTCCATTATAAATGCATATTTTGTTTATGTTCAATAAAAAACCTACACTACCAGATTACATTCTAAAATGATTTTATAATAATAAATTTAATGTAAATTTAATGTTAATTATTTTTATTTTTATAATATTTCTAATATTTTTGTATTATTTTTGTATATTGTATTATTCTTATTCTAATATATTCACATATATATAATAATTTTAATATTCGTTAATTTTATATAATGTTATATAACATTAACTTTATTAATTATATATATATATATATATATATATATATATATATATATATATATATATATATATATATATATATATATATATATATATAGCATAGTTTACTGGTATTAGTTTAATTATTTAAAAATCTAAATTATTTTTTCGTGAATTTTGACAAAAAAAATTTATGTAATATATATATATAAATATATTATATAATTCACGACAAAAATAGAATTTTGAATATATATATATATATATATATATATATATATATATATATATATATATATATATATATATAGCGTAGTTTACTGATATTAGTTTAATTATTTAAAATTCTAAATTATTTTTTCGTGAATTTTGACAAAAAATATGTTATATAACATATATATAAATATATTATATAATTTCACAACGAAAATAGAATTTTGAATAGGCCATATATATATATATATATATATATATATATATATATATATATATATATATATATATATTCAATAATATTTTATAGGATTTACATATATTTTACAATCAAAATAAAACAAAAACAATTTTCAAAAATAATCAGTTAAAAAAAGTACGTTAATTTACTACAGATTTGCTTTGTCAAAAATAACAAAGGAATAATAACTGAATATCTAATGACTCTAATATTTTGGATCAGATAAGGATATCAAACAGTCCTTTAAAAAGCAAAAACGATCTTACTGGATGAACAAAAAAAACAAACAAACAAACAAACAAAAAATTCCTAAAGCTTCTTGGTTTTACTGGAAAAAAAGTCTTATTTATAAGTTTATTATTGTGATTAGCTTACATAAATTATTGTTAAAAATACTGTTATGTAGACTAATTACTCTAGTCGTTTGTACTAAAGCAAAACCACATTGATCCCAAAGCCCCGCCCCCTCTGATGCAGATCCGTTTCCCGTGTGACGACCTTGTTTACTTGTCAAGACGTCGCTGCCGTTTCCTCCCGATATAAAACCCGTCAAAATGCCTGACAGCACGTAGTGATAGGAGCACGAACGAGGCTGACCACCCGAAGACATCCATCTCCAAGAGAACAATGCAAACAAGGAACACGAGCTACACTGGATTTATAGCAGCCCGTGTAACGTTACTTTCAAATACCAACAAGTAGGATCTGCAAATATCTGAAGACAGATGTTTGGAGGCTAACTGGCTAAGAAGCTAAGAGCATTTTAATCGGATTGTGTTTGATCTGCACCTCAACCCACCTGCCCTGATCGACGGCTGTTTCTTGTATTTTGAGGCCGTCATGATCCATCTTTTTGACACCATGGTAAGACTTTAGATGTCACACTACTATATGTAGCAAGCGTGTAGTTCACCAGATGATTCATATCTGCTTCATGTTAATCATCCTAAAGTACTGTAGATCATGCTGGTAGTGGTCATACATTTTGTTGGAATATGGATGAATGACTGTCAAAGAGATACATAGAGGTTGATGGTTTCTTGGTTCTTTAGTGGGCTGATAAGGTTGTAATAGCCAGAAATGTATAGGTTCAACCCTACAAGAGGTGGTCATCCATGATCCATGATTTTAAGATGCCACAGACCACCACATATGATATTCCTCATGGAAGGGACCTCTATCCTAAAACTTAAAAGGAATCTATATATTTTCAATGTACAAAGACCCAATTTCCACTAACTAAAATTTATGTAATGTATAATATACCAATTTAAAATATTATTTTGAAACGAAACAAAATCTATTAACGTATGTTAAAAGTTTTGTTCTACTCCCTATAGTAGTGTACTGTTAAATGTATTAAATTTTATTTTTTGTTTACATATTTAATCTTATTTGTATCATGTTAATCCATTTTTTTTTAATTTTAATCCAAGTTTTAATTTTGCATTTATTTATCTATCTATCTATCTATCGTCTTTTAAGATTATCCTTTTTTAATTTTTTTAATTTTTTACACTTTTTTTTTTCTCTAGCACTCCCAGACTCGTTTTAATTAGTGCTATCAAAGATTAATCGCATCCAAAATAAACATTTGTTTACATAATATGTGTGTACTGTGTATATTTATTATGTGTATATATAAACACACACACACACACACATGCATGTGTATATTTGATAAAACTACTATAGTTATATTATATTTATATGACTTATTCACGATACAGCACTAGCCTCTCGTACCTTATTGCTTTTATAAAACGTTTACCACACAATACAAATATTAAAGACAAAAATATGTATCAATGCAACTTTCATGAAGTAAAGTTTCACTAAAAGCCTTCCTTCTGCCGGAAAAAATAATCCCTGACCATGAACAGCAACAGAAGTTACATTATTACGCCATTAGATGGCAGCAAAGACTGTCTTTATGAGTGTGTCAGTCAGTAGAGAAGACTTCTACATGGAAAAGACTGAATTGTTGTGAACACGGAACAAGACGCAACTGACAAATGCTTTGACTATCGCTGTCAGTCATGGGAAAACCCCTTAACTGTTAAAAGGACAAGATAATACATCAGACGTTTAAACAGATTTTTTATAATGAACATAGGACTGACCTGAAGGAAAAAGCTAAATCTGAATGCAGGTTATAAACTCACTCACTCGATCTCTTTCTCACAATACTCTTCTACATAATACAGTAAGCTTCAATGGACAATATCAATTGAGAACATACAGTTTATGCTGCTAAGAGTGGTTGCTAAGGGTGTTGTGTAGTGATACACAGAACCGTTGGGTTAAGCGGTCATAGCCGTGGTTTATCGTGAATAAAACACAGCTATTAACCAAACAGAATCAAGCACAGGAACTAACTGTTTTATAATAGTACTTATAAAACGCATTTCAATGCCTTATTCTGCATGACCATATTCTACATCCCTAAATCCTACCCCGTAACTAAACTTAAACGCTACTACTACCTTACTAAATATTAATAAGCAGTAAAGAGTAAGAGTTTATTGAGGCCTAGTTAATAGTGAACATGTGTTCCCCATACTGAAGTGTTACCTAAAGTTCTATTATGGTTTTATTTAATTCCTAGAGCAATGAAACAAAACATATCAATCCAGTATGCTGAGCTCTGAGTCATTTTGTTGTTGTAGGACGAGGCGTCCCCGCCGTCTCTGACCGATCTGTGCATGTCTCTGGTGAGCTCCAGGCTGGAGCTCTTCTGTGAGATGCGTGATGACGGCTCTCTCTCCTTCCGTGAGCCGCTCGTCTTCCCGCAGGAACTGGCCGACCAACTGCTCTGCAAGATGGCCACTGAGGGTGAGTAGGAGCCATCCTCTGTGTCGAGGAATGTTTCACAAATTAAGAATGACATTCTTGTAGAGCACAAAATGCATAATTATTGTTTCTTGTAGAATTTTAAAGGGATAGTTCACCCAAGAATGAAAATTCTGTCATTATTTACTCACCCTCAAGTAGTTCTAAATCTATGTGAAGTTATTTCTTCTGCTGAACACAAACAAGGATATTTTGAAGAATATGGGTAACCAAACAGTTGCTGATCCCCATTGACTTTTTTTTTTTTATTATTATTTATATATACATAGTGTTGTCAAAAGTATTGATATTTTGATACTGAAATATCTGAAACTGTTCCAATATATTCAGTATCAATACACCGACACCAGCTGCGTGTTCTCACTCTCTCTTCTCTCCGACGGTGAATCGACACACACCCGCCTCCTCTCACTCTTCTCATTCACTCTTGAATAGTGCTTGCATTGCACATAAATTTAGTAATTCAAGCAGGTTTTACGCTGGCACCAAAAGTAAGCACACCACTGATCTATATACAGTAAGTGGCGCTCTCATAAAGCCGCTTCTCAAACAGCTCGCGAGTACCAAATTGGCGGCTTCTTTGTGGCTTATTGCACTTAAACGGTCAAATACATACAAAATTTTCTCAAAAGCCCAGTTTCCACCACAGGAACTTTCCCCGGGAACTATGAACTTTGAGGTGGTACTGGGTGTGTTTCGACCACAGGGTCCAAATGAAGTTGCAGGTAAAAATTCTCCCCTCAGAAAGTCCCTGCTCATGAGGAGTTTTTCAAATACAGTTTGGGGGTGGTACTTCGGCGCTGAACATGCCTATTAATTATATTCATGCAGCATTTTGATTGGTTGATTCCACGCAGTATTTAATTTCATCCACCATTTTTAAAAGTCTGTTTCAGTGCGTGCAGTAGGAGTTGTTTGCTGTTCGAATCAACAATGGAGTTTAAAAATACGACCGATGGACTGATGACGAGGTTCAGGCTTTATTAAGCTTATATGCGGAGGACGAAATTCAGTGGGAACTAGAAAGTCGCGCGCAGTCCTACGTCACCGGACTATCTTCACAGTACTTTAGACCGCGATGGAAACTAGAGTTGTCAAAAGTACCGACTTCAGTACCAGTTGGTACTGAAATTTTAAAAATGTGACACTTTGAGCGCTGTTGAGCGGATTCGTAAACACCTCTGATTGGCCAATGTGTTCACGTGCTCAACGGATGTCTGTGATTGGCTACGATGATCAACGCACAAGAGCATTTAAATTTGAAAGTGTTTTGAAAGCGGGAGTGTTTGAAAGTAGGACATATCCGACGAGCATGTGAACACGATGGCCAATCATGGGTGTTTATGAAACCACTCAACAGCGGAGCGCTCAAAGCGTCACATTTTTAAAAAAAATCAGTATTGACTTGGTACCGAAGTCTGTACTTTTGACAACTCTAATGGAAACACAGACAGCAACAGGTCTGGGGGGGGGATGTTCCTGGGACAAATTATTCTGGGTAATTTTAGTGGAAACAAGGCTAAAATGCCCATATATTCAGTTAAATACAGTTAGTTTTGGAACGTAAATAGAGAAAAGGCATGTTGTGTAACAGTATATTGGATTTGTGCATAAGCTCTTAAAGTGACAGCAGCCTAATATTCCCGCTGCTGTCTGTCATGTTAATCAAAGAACAAAAGACAAAGAGAAAATCACTCGCTGCTCTTGACTGAATAACTTTTGTAACTTTAATTATAAGCATTAATCTAGATTTAATTTTTACAATGAAAACTATCCATTGTTATTTTATATTTTATTATTTTCATTTCTGTAGTGTTTCTTACCTGAATACTACTGTTAGACCCACCTTTTTTTGTTCTTACTGACTGTTTTACTTGTCCTATTTTTTTTTGTAAATGTAGATAAATAAAGCCTCCCTGTGCTGTCTGTAACCTATTGTAACGAAATTACCCAAATTATCAAAAAATTATGAGATGATAACATTATCTGTACGGCGGTATATATGGCACTTTTCCTTGTGGTATCGAATTTCAATATTTTTTTTTAAGGTATCGTATCGAAGTTGGAAATTCCAGTATCATGACTATTAGGGTTACCCACATTATTCAAAATAAAAGAAAGACCTTCATGCAGGTTTAGATCAACTTGTGGGTGAAACAGACCTCCTCATAGTGAGTGTAATGAAATGATTGGATCTTGTATTGGAAACGCTGAACATAATGGATTCTCTTACAGGCATGTTGAATGACAACACAGTGGGAATCTTCCGAAGCTGCCAGCAGTTCCGCTTGCGTCACGCCTGCATCCGCACCGCCCGAATCTCCGCCGAGGCCTTCCAGAGGGCCCTCTGCCCCCACCGCCTCGTGGAGCTTGACGCATCAAGGGTCAACGCTGACCTCACCATTGCCGACATCCTTCGAGGTCTCTCGTCCAATAAAACCCTGCAGGAGAGCCTGCAGCGGCTCGTCCTGAACGGCCTGACCATGTCTTCTCTGGAGGAGCCCAGCCGTCGCTGTTTCAGCGCCATGCAGGGTTTGCGGGCACTCAGCGTGTCCAACGTCGACTTTTACGACTCTGGCTTGGTGGACGTGTGCGCGCTGCCTCGCCTGGAAAGTTTGGATATCTCCAACACCTCAGTGACGAACCTGACCCCGCTCCTGGGGTTGAGAAACAGGCTACGCTACCTCACCATGCACCAGCTCAAGAGGCTGGAGATGACCACCGCTCAGCTGCTAGCTGTGCTCAGTCAGGTCAGCTATCCATGTGTTGTGATGTTGAGGTCAGTGTTGTGGCTTTCTAGAAACAAAGGCATATATAATTTAATATCTCTAAAATGTCATGTGGTGTAACCATCAGATAAAGTGTAATGACATCAAATATATCTTTCAAAGTAAAAAGTGTTTTTAACACAAATGTCGTTAATGACACCACATGACATTTTACATCCTGAACTAACCTTGCTTTGTGATTTTTAAAAACTCCAATTACCTGATATTTAGAGAGACTTATTGATCTTGATGCATTCATGAAGGTCTGCAGGGTTAGGGCTGCACAATATTAGAAAAAAGTGACATTGTGATATTTCTTTCTGTCGTGTATATTGCGATATAAAAAAAAAATGCAACAATGAATTTTGAACAGATGTCTTGAATGACTCAATTTGGAAAGAGTGAATCATAGTAGAATGATTGAGGTGGCGTTGTAGGGGAAGCGCATATGAATAGACAGTAAAGTATTTAAAAAGCTAAATTATTAGTTTTGACTCTGAAGACTGAGTGCAACCCATCCTTTTAGGGCTGAACAATTCTCAAACAAGTACCAACTCTTTGAGTAACCTTAAAGTCTCCAGTTTAAAGAACTTTTTTTATTAAGTTATCATAGGCCACATTCCCACTGTTTTTGACCCATTCAATATGACTAATTTTTACATATTTATTATTATTAGTGATTGTAAAATTGTATTTAATAAAAAATAGAATTTTATAGTAACTGTAAAATGAATTATGGTGATTTATTTAACCTGTTATTGCCACCCCCCTTTTTGGGCAGAGGTATGAACGTAAATGTTGACCTAAGGTTGGTCTCATTTTAACGAAGACACTCAGCAGATTACTGCAGAAGTAGCACTTCAAAGTTGAGGAGGAAAAAAAAAAAAACACTTCAAAATGAAAGTAAAAATGTTGTAGACATTTGTTTCCTGTAAAGCAAAGTACAGAACTAACTAAACATTATTTATTTTGTACAAAATATGTTCTGCCAAGTCATTTGGATTCTAAAATTGCTAGAAAATCAGAGCCATGTCTAACCAAGTTGTGTTGCAAATTTGAAGTTATCACAAAAACTAACCCCCGCTATTAAGTTTCCATGGTAACGCAATGTCCAATTTCACAGTGGTTTTCACAGGATGATTTTTAAGTGTTTGGGGTTTCAAATGATACCTAATTTATGATGATTACTTAAATAGAGTGGTGCAAGGGTGACTTGAAAACCCGAAAGACTAATTCTCCACTGGCTCCCTCAAGATTTCCCTTTGGGTTTTACAAGTTTTTCAATTTATGAGTGAAATAAGGTCTGTGGTAAACGTAAGTTAATGATACTTTTACATTTTGCTCTGTAGTGTAAATTACACACATCCATATAGAAATCATACATTTTGATTTTTTTTTTAACTAGATAAGAGCATTTGGAGTGTGAGTGTGTGCGGTTTACCTTGTAGAACAAAACGTCCAAGTGTCGTGAAGTTATGTTTACCACAGACCTTATTTTATTCATAAACTGAAAAACCCCATTATTAAAAATCCATAGGAAAATATTGAGGGAAGGAGTGGCGAATTAGGGTATGTTTTCACGACAGCGACGTACTAAAAATGGGGGGGGGGGGGGGAATATAGCATTATTCGCGTACAGACAACAACGTTCGTTGATCGCCGTTCACACAGATCCGCGAAAATGATTCAAAATGTTGTTTGATGCTGCTAGTCCAGTTGTTGGCGACGTGACTTTGTAAAGAAACAATACATGCCTATAGTCTGAACTTGTAATACGCACACACATAACATCACCGTTTTCACAATAACGGTAATGTTTTCAAAAACTTGAAACCGTTTTCAAAAGATAGTGTTGTCAGGCCCCTAAAACACTGTTGTCATGTAAATGAGCGTCCAAAACGCATACGTTTTCGGACACCAAGTGTGCCGAGGTGTCCTGCTACCTGTCCACTGACAGTTAGCAGACTATAATGTATTTTTGAATATATTGATGTGACAAAAACATTATCATCCTGCTAATTCGTAGCTAGTAAGCTGTTTTGCTTCTATGTGATGATACTCTATATGATTGTATATACAGCTAATGCACATTATTTTTGTGTTTCTCCAGCTGGAGGGTTTACAGCATCTTGATATCTCCGACGATAAGCAGTTCACGTCGGACGTGGCTCGGCAGCTGCTGGAGACTCCTGGCATCCTTCCTCAGCTGGTGTCTCTGGACGTGTCTGGCCGCAAGCAGGTGACTGATACAGCGGTCAAGGCTTTTGTGGAGGCGAGACCTGGCATGACCTTTGTTGGTCTGCTGGCCACTGATGCTGGATTCTCTGACTTCCTGTCTGGAGAGGGCAGCTTAAAGGTAGTTGCTCGCACACTACAGCAGGATCATTTAAAGTGGATATTGTAAGTGTTGTAATTGATTTTCTGTTTTTTGCAGGTGACTGGGGAAGCCAATGAGACCCAAATCTGTGAGGCGTTGAGAAGGTACAGTGAGAGAGAAGGCTTTGTTAGAGAGGCTCTCTTCCACCTCTTTAGCCTCACTCATGCCATCGAGAAACCACGACCTGACATCCTGAAGGTACGCGCACTCACAGAGACCGTGAGATGAATCGAGGTTAACTGCATTTTTCCTCATCATCACTCATGTCTCTTGGCCCTTTTATTTTGTTGTGCATCTGCAGTTGGTAGCGTTGGGGATGAAGAATCATCCGGCCACATTGAATGTGCAGCTGGCAGCCAGTGCCTGCGTATTCAACCTCACCAAACAGGAACTGGCCTTTGGAATCCCCGTGCGGCTTCTGGGGAACGTCACACAGCTGCTACTCGAAGCCATGAAGACCTTCCCCAACCACCAACAGGTACCTAAAACAATACTGAATCATCAGGTGTAAAGTGTGGTATAGAAAGTCTGTCAACGGCATTGACAAAATTCAATGTATTTGCTGTGAGATAATTTAAAATCGGGATTTAAAAACAAAATTAGAATGATAATTTTAACAAACTTTTTGACAAGTACATTCAAAATGTTGGTAACACTTTACAGTAAGGTTTCACTAGTTAACTTCATTAGTTAACATGAACTAAGAATAAACAATACTTCTACAGCATTTATTAATCTTTGTTAATGTTAACACTTTAAGAATCTTAACCTTGAAACCTTATTGTAAAGTGTTTCAATATTATATTCATATGCAGTATAAAATACAAACACTCTTCTTTATTACCAAGTATCAATATAGTGGGGCTTATAAATTAACTTTTATATACGTTAAACATTTTAGTAACACTTTTTCAATAAGGTCTCATTTGTTAACATTAATGTATTACTACCTATTTAATTTATTACTAACTATTTATTAATCTTTGTTAATGTTAGTTAATAAAAATCCAGCTGTTCATTGTTTGTTCATGTTAGTTCACAGTGCATTAACTAATGTTAACAAATACAACTTTTGATTTTAATAATGTATTAGCAAGCACTGAAATTAACATTAACAAAGATAAATGCTGTAGAAGTATTGTTCATTCTTAGTTAAAGTAGTTAATTAATGTTAACTAATGAAACCTTATTGTAAAGTGTTAACAAATTAGTTAATCCAGTGTGAACTAACATGAACATTTTTATTAACTAACAGTATCAAAGGTTAATAAATGCTGTAAAAATATATATAGTTAATATTAATGCATTAACTATTGTTAACAAATGTGACCTTGTATAGCTATATTGGTTCATTGAAAGGATAGTTTGAACTGACCAACGCAAACCAGTGTTGTTATTGTTAACAAACTATTAAAAATCCTTTTCGTTAAAGCTGCAGTCTGTAAGATTTGTCTCTTTGTCGCAGTTGCGGTTATTTGCGGAATTATCATCTTTACGTGGATTATGCATCAGCTTTGAGGAGAATGTGTTGTTCTGACCAACTGAGGAAAAAAAGCATTACAATAAATCGCACTACCAATGGTGATTAAATCTAACGATCTCTTAGCTCGGATCACATCAAATCGTGCAAATTATTATTATTGTTATACTTTGTTCTCAAATTGTTCATGTTAACAACATCAGCATTGTGTGATTACATGTATTTAGTGTGTATTAGCGTTACATGTAGATTTCAGTTTCTCTACAGTCTAATCTTTAATGTTAATGTGTCATACTATACTATCCGCCATCAGAGTGATACGTTTAATTATTGCAACTGCTGTGAAAGAAGGCTATAAATGATCCGCCGCCTGCAGCATCCTCACATATAGCCTACTAGCTGGGACTCATTCTTTATGTAAACAGATGTGATGTAATGACGCAAAGACGAACGGCGGCATGCACGAATTTCCTGCGGAAACCTACCAATACCACTCAAATTAGATAACATTATAACAAGCTTACCGTTGTGAATCGGGTAGGTAAGGAAGGTAAGGTAAGGAGATAGTTTTGAACACTGGTTGGATATGTACTTGGTCAAAAACTGATTTTGGATCATTTTTAACCAAAAAAAGCTATGGACTGCAGCTTTAACTGAAATAAAGCTGACATAAAATATATAAATATTATATGAAAAAACTTAAAATTGAAGTAAAAATAAAATAGAAATGCAATAATTAATTAAATTGAAAGTATTACAATTATAAAACTAAAATAAATTAAAACTACATGGAATTCTTAAAAAAAAAACTAATAAAAATTACAACAAACTTAAACTTAAAAATTATTTCTGAAAATCTAGAAATGAAATTATAAGTAATTGAAGTATAACTCCAGTTAGGAAGATTAAATGGATCAAATAAAAGTGCATTAAAATAACTGTGATATTCACGGTGTTTCTTAATTTTATATCACAAGCAAAATCATTACTAATGTATTTTGATTATTCAATATTTATTACCCAGCCTTACTTGGTTGTGGATTTTTAAATTAGATTGAATGATATGATGAATGTATTATGTAGTCAAGTCTCTTTCTCTTGCGTGATTGTGTCAACACTTCTACAGGATGTTTCTCATGATGATGATACAAAAGAACTTTTTGAGAAAGAGGAAAAGATTTGAAAGAGCTCTTGTCATGTGCCAATTATGATTTCCCTTTAACAACGGTTCTGTTTTTGCTTCTGTACAGCTGCAGAAGAACTGCCTGCTGTCTCTGTGCAGTGATCGAATCTTGCAGGAGGTTCCCTTCAACAGGTACATGTGTGTGGTCAACAATACACTTTCTCACTGTTCATAAACCCTTTTATAAAACGGTATGGTTGCTCAGAAAATTGAATTAAAATTGAAATCGCAATATGGCTTGGTCAACTATACAGGTACAAATTATTACAGTTGTATTGTCACATTTTCGACACCAAAATATAATCACTCTCTCGAGTTTTTGTCTTGCTGCTGGTAATGCTGTGGTAATATCAATACATATTGAAATAATTTCGAAAAGGAAGTCTTAATATCTAATTTGCCTGATCATCACTCAATGTTTTGCTGTTTGACTATGTTGCTTTTTGAAATTAACCGTTCAAAGGTTTGAGGTCAGTAAGATTTTTAAATGATTTTGAAAGAAGTCTTTTCTGCTCACCAAGGCTGCGTTTATAGAGTACCTCAGGGATGACGCGTTTTTGTAGGCCAACCCGGAAGTTAGCGGCGCACGGGTTCCCTCGGTTGAAAGCCTATGCATTTTTCCCATAGACTTTTGGAAAATCGCAGAAAATAAGCTCTGTGTTTAACAATAAAAGGGTTATGACACTTGCACGTTTTGTCTATCAAGATAATCTTTACAAGTTAACACAACATTTATAGATTTTGAAGCCTAAATAAAGTCGTAAAGTCAGATATAAAAAGCTAACAGTAGGCTATAAACGGACTACAGCACACCATGGTCGCGGATCAACGTCACCACCACCAAACTTCCTCAAACTTTATTTAGAAAACAACTTTATTTACAAACGCTCGCTGATTATGATCTGCGCTGTGTATGAATACTTTTCCGCTTTTTCCATGAGAAATACTGTCCAAATGTCCCGTTTTTAATGATGACGTCTAAAGTCCCCGCCAAAGGAAGTAGTCCCTTTTAGCAATTTGTTAGCAACCACCGATTTTAAGACACAGTAAAAGTTTAAAAAACTCACAAGTGGGTTATAACCGGTGTGTTTTATGTCATAGATCAAAACGTGAAAGTATTTAGAGGCTTTGTTAACCACAGACCTTATTTCAGGTGATTTAGCAAAAACCCATTCAAAAAACCCATAGACTTTACGGCGTTGGAACCGTAAGTCCAAAAATGCTAACTCGCTTCCGGGTTTTGCCTACAAAAATGCGTCATCCCTGAGGCACTCTATTTTCTTTAGACAACCCCCCACAAGTAATATTACAATTTTAAATGACGGGTTTCTATTTTTCTTTCCATGTGACCACACTGAAGAAATGACACTTTGCTTCAATGTAAAGTAGTGAGTGTACAGCTTGTATAACAGTGTGAATTTGCTGACATTAACACGCACAGCCATTAATGTCTAAACCGCTGGACACAAAAGTGAGTACACTGTTATACAAGCTGTACACTCACTACTATACATTGTAGCAAAGTGTCATTTCTTCAGTGTTGTCACATGGAAAGATATAATAAAATATTTACAAAAATGTGAGGGGTGTACTCACTTCTGTGAGATACTGTGTGTGTGTGTGTGTATTTTTTATGTATATGTATTTTTTATATATATATATAAATATATTATAATAATATAAATATATTACAATAATATAAATATATTATAATAATATAAATATATATATATATATATATATTATAATAATATAAATATATATATATATATATATATATATATATATATATATATATATATATATATATATATATATATTATAATAATATATATAAATACACACACATATATATATAATTTTTACTAGCACTTTTAATGAATTTTATGAATGTACAATTCAACAGCTATGTTAATATACTAAAAGTCAAACGCTTTGAAGATACATTCTCATTCTTAGGACTGTTTCTAAAATTAATTCAAGCAAAATATTTTATATGGAAAGTTTTTGTTTATGTTATCAGATACCTACATCCAGTCAAGTGTGTCCAAACTGGTTGTGTTGTTTTGCTGACAGACTCTTAAATGTCATACCAGTCTATGTGGGTCAATTATGACGTTTGTTTTTCAGGTTTGAAGCGGCCAAGCTGGTGATGCAGTGGCTGTGTAACCACGAGGATCAAAACATGCAGAGGATGGCCGTAGCTATTATCTCAATCCTCGCTGCCAAGGTGAGCAGCCACAGTCTGCGGGTGAGAACAGGTTTAACCGTAGAGAGGAAACGTGACATGGGAGGCTCCCAGAAAAGATTCAGAACATTCTATTGCAGTGATATATTGTGAAATACAGTACGACAGATGTGACACGTGCAGATTGTGCCTGTGTCGTGTCAGAACGCTGATGTCTGCAGAGGAGCTGCTCTTAGAGGCTGAATCTTGGATTATTTTTTATTTTTTTTGTTTTGTTAATGTTTATACCATTTTTTTTTTTATTGAAAACTGTCTGTGAAAAATGGTTATTTAGAAAATTATGACGTCGAAACCATGAACATACTGCCATATGACCACCCTCATTGACATGTCAATTCCTTTTTAAAACTGTTGTTGCGTATTTCACATGCAGAGAGGTTAGATGATCAATAAAGGGAGAGTTCACCAAATATAAAAATTATGTCATTTATTCACTCTCATGTTGTTTCTAACCTATATGAATTTCTTTGAAGAATGTCAGAAACCAAACTGTTGATGGAACCCATTGACTTCATTAGTATTTATTTATTGCTTTTCCAAACTGTGGAAGTCAATGGGATCCGTCAACTGTTTGATTACACATATTCTTCAAAATATTCTTTTGTATTCAGCAGAACAAAGAAATTCATGATGAAAATGAAGGATTTTCATCTTTAAGCTTACCCTTTGTGTGTGTTTCTTAAATAGTTGTCCACTGAGCAAACTGCACAATTGGGAGCCGAGCTTTTTATTGTTAAGGTATGATTTGTTTGTTTTTTAGATTTGACAGTTAGCACTTGTAACCCTTGAATAGGAAGAATAGAGTATACTTATCTCTCTCTCACACTCTTCACATCATAGCAACTCCTGCACATTGTGCGGCAGAGGACTTGTCAGGGTACCGTCGACGCCACGTTGAAGTTCACACTCAGTGCTTTGTGGAACCTCACGGATGAATCTCCTACCACCTGCAGACACTTCATAGAGAACCAGGGACTGGAGCTCTTCATCAAAGTACTCGAGGTAAACACTTTTCAACCTTTTTATACCATTTTTGGAAGAACATAACTGGACTTTGTTAACTTGACTGAAAGTTCTAATTTTCAAAATGTCTCTTTTTCCAGTCCTTTCCATCAGAGTCATCCATTCAACAGAAGGTCTTGGGTTTACTGGTAAGAAACAGTGAATACAGTGGGGTTCATAAGTTCACATAGAAAAATTTGGGATTCAAAAACGTTTTCTTTTTTTTTTTTTTTTTTTAAATCGAATATAAAATGTAAATTGCATACACATACACTACTGTTTAAAAGTTTGAGGTCAGTAAGATTTTTAGTCTTAAAAAGGTATTAAATTGATCAAAATTGACAGTAAAGACATTGGTACAAAACATTTATATAGTGCCGTCAAATCGATCATCTAACAAAAGTTTGTAAATATATAATGTGTGTGTGTGTGTGTGTGTGTGTGTGTGTGTGTGTGTGTGTGTGTGTGTGTGTGTGCGCGGCTAGATACAGTACATACACCGATCAGGCATAACATTATGACCACTTTCCTAATATTGTGTTGGTCCCGCTTTTGCTGCCAAAACAGCCCTGACCCATCAAGGCATGGACCCCTCTAGACCCCTGAAGGTGTGCTGTGGTATCTGACACCAAGATGTTAGCAGCAGATCCTTTGAGTCCTGTAAGTTGTGAGGTGGAGCCTCCATGGATCGGACTTGTCTGTTCAGCACATCCCACAGATGCTCGATTGGAATGAGATCTGGGGAATTTGGAGGCCAAGTCAACACCTCAAACTCATTGTTGTGCTCCTCAAACCATTCCTGAACCATTTTTGCTTTGTGGAAGGGTGCATTATCCTGCTGAAAGAGGCCACAGCCACCAGGAAATACTGTTTCTATTAAACGGTGTACATGGTCTGCAGCAATGCTTAGGTAGGTGGTACGTGTCAAAGTAACATCCACATGGATGGAAGGATCCAAGTTTTCCAAGCATCACACTGCCTCTGCCAGCTTGCCTTCTTCCCATAGTGCACCTGGTGCCATGTGTTCCCCAGGTAAGCGACGCACAAGCACCCGGACATCCACGTGATGTAAAAGAAAACGTGATTCATCAGACCAGGCCACCTTCTTCCATTGCTCCATGGTCCAGTTCTGATGCTCCTGTGTCCACTGTTGGTGCTTTCAGCTGTGGACAGGGGTCAGCATGGGCACCCTGACTGGTCAGTGGCTATCCAGCCCCATACGCAACAAACTTTGATGCACTGTGTATTCTGACACCTTTCTGTCTGAACCAGCATTAACTTCTTGAGCAATTTGAGCTACAGTAGCTCATCTGTTGGATCACACACAGGCCAGCCTTCGCTCCCCACATGCAGCAATGAGCCTTGGCCGCCCATGACCCTGTCACCGGTTCACCACTGTTCCTTCCTTGGACCACTTTTGATAGACTGACCACTGCAGACCGAGAACACCCCACAAGAGCGGCAGTTTTGGAGATGCTCTGACCCAGTCGTCTAGCCATCACAATTTAGCCCTTGTCAAACTCGCTCAAATCCTTACACTTGGCTATTTTTCCTGCTTCTAACACATCAACTTTGAGGACAAAATGTTCATTTGCTGCCTAATACTGTATATCCCACCCACTAACAGATGCCGTGATGAAGAGATGATCAGTGTTATTCACTTCACCTATCACTGCTCATTATGTTATGCCTGATCGGTGTATATAATTTTTAGAAGCATATAAAACATCAAATATAAGATTTTTTTTGTATCAAGCCAATAATAATAATTCTGTGCTGTAAATGCACTGGAGAGAAAAATACATTCCAGTGCTCTGGTGAAATTGAATTGAGGTGAGTGATTCTGGAGCTGTGGGCAGCAATGATAAAACGCCTTCTGGTGTCAGAGGAAGCCCTGCTGAGGGATTATGCTAATAGTTTCCCTTAGTTAGAAAGTATAATGAGGCTATTTCACTTTTGCATTCAGTGTTATTTTTGTAGCCGAGTTCCCCTGTGCTATTGTACTTTGTCTCTCTTGTCTAGATCTGAATGTTTTGTGTGTTTGTTTCGTTTGTGTCTTCAGAATAATATCGCTGAGGTGGGGGAGTTGCATGGTGAGCTGATGGTTCAGAGTTTTCTGGATCATATCCGCTCTCTGCTGCAAAGTCCAGAGGTGGAGGTCAGTTATTTCGCTGCGGGCATCTTGGCCCATCTCACCTCACGGGGCGAGAAGGTGTGGACCCTCGAGCTGTCGCTCAGGACAACATTGCTGGATCAACTGGTGTGTGCTTGTGCAAATAGAAGTAAAAATGGCTTGGGTATTACACCAGAAGCTTAATAATTGTGTCTCTCGCAGCATTCAGCGATTCTGAAGTGGCCAACGCCGGAATGTGAGATGGTTGCGTACAGGTGAGAAATAACACCACAATAAAATATTCTTCACTGAGTGTGAACCATGAGGGGCTTTCGCACTGGAGGAACCTTTTCATAGTTCTTAGAACTATTGGCTGAAGAACCCAGATTTTGGCATGTTCGCACCGCAGGAACTAGAAACTATTTTAGTTGTAAGAACTCCTTTTGGGGAAACTAAATTAGCTCCTATTTCAGAGTAGGGTCTAAACCAGCACTATAGGAAATATCCATGACGTGAGTATATGTTGACTGTTCAAACACATGTCAAATACTGGTACCCACCATTTTTAAAAAGCTGTGTAAACATATTTACTTCATGAACGTGGAAAATGGCAATAACGGCATTTACCTGTTGTCTGCAGAGTTGTGTTCTTTTCTCAGCCTCAAAGGCATGTAATACTGAAAGTTGTCATGGGAGAGTTCATCTCTTTTGCTCTTTCAGTCGGGTAAATTATGCATTTACATTCCAGCTCAGTTATCATGAAACCCACGACACAACACAACAAACACAGCTCCAATCACGGCATCCTCCACTGGTTTTTAGCGTTTGTAGATGCCGCGTTGTAAATGGCAACTTCCTTAAAAAACGCTGGTGGGAAAAGAGTTAAAACAATATATTTCTTTAAGAAATATAAAACCTTAAGAAATATAAACCACTCACAGAAAAATGAAAGATATTGTTCACGTTTCATTTTATTACATTAAACATTTTTTTAAAAAATAGTTACAAAAAATAGTTTTATGTATTTTTGATTACCACCATTTTTGATAAAACTGTATTCATTTTTATTCAAAAATTTATACAGCACAGAATTTCTGAATAAATAAAATGCATTTCATAGGGCACTATTATGGTTACATTTTGAAAGAATTATTAAATTGTTAAAGTTTTATGAATTCAGTTAATTAGACATTCTTTTTACGATTATTAAAATGTAATTAAAATATTAAAATGGAATCCAAAAAAATCAAAACTGAGAACAGTGAATTTAGGGGGTTGGGAAAAATGTCATAGAGCCCTATATAACCTGGTTTGGGCCTGAAAATAATAATAATATAAAAAAAAATTGTGTGTGTATATGTGTGTATATATATATTATATTATATTATATTATATTTTATATTATATATTTATATTAAATTATATATATATTAATATTGAATTATAAATTATATATTAATATTAAATTATAAATTATATATTAATATAAAATTATAAATTATATATTAATATAAAATTATAAATTATATATTAATATAAAATTATAAATTATATATTAATATTAAATTATAAATTATATATTAATATTAAATTATAAAGTATATATTAATATTAAATTATAAATTATATATTAATATTAAATTATAAATTATATATTAATATTAAATTATAAATTATATATTAATATTAAATTATATATTAATATTAAATTATATATTTATATTAAATTATATATTAATATTAAATTATATATTTATATTAAATTATATATTTATATTAAATTATATATTTATATTAAATTAAATTATATATTTATATTAAATTAAATTTATATTAGATATATATATATATATAATATATAATATTTTATATATATATAAAATTATAAATTATATTATATATATATGAGAGATAGAGAGAAATATTAAATATTATACAAATGAGTTATTAATATTTTATTATTATTTTTCAAGGAAAAATAAGTGAAAAGAGACACTTGATCTTCAGAAAATTGTTGACCACAGGAGGTCAATTTTTTTTTTTTTTTTCAATCTGTTATGACATACAATTTTTATACTAAGTTATTCCCTAAAACATTATTGACAGTACTGGTTGTGTTGAGGAGTTATGTTATTATTTATATACTATTATAGTATTTATTAATATTTAATATTTTTAATTTACTTTTTTTTTTTTTTTTCCTTTTTTAGTTTTTGGGGTATATATTTATATTGAATGGAAATAATGAAAGAAAGAAATATATATATATATATATATATATATATATATATATATATATATATATATATATATATATAAAATTTATTTATTTATTTATTTATTTCATTATCCATTCAACTTAAATGAAAATTATAAATGTTACCTTGGCAAATAACTAAACTAAAATATATGTTTAAGTTCTTAACATTTTGAATCTAATATTCATCTTTTATTGCAGCTTTATTTCAATTAACGAAAACAACTTTTAATACACTTAGTTAACAAAAACAACACTGGTGTCAAGCCTGGGATGTTTACCTAGTGCCATTTATGCATTATAAAGATTATGATTTCTGGTGTTATAATGAGATGTGTTTTGTGTGTCTTTTTCAGGTCGTTCAACCCTTTCTTCCCTTTACTGGAGTGCTTCCAGACCCCGGGAGTTCAGCTGTGGGCCGCATGGGCCATGCAGCACGTCTGCAGCAAAAATGGTGAGATCAGCACCATAAACCCAACGCTTCTGAGCCGAGAGAAATTTTGTGTTAATTCTATTTTCCTATTCTGCCTTGGTGAATGCAGCGGGGCGGTACTGCAGCATGTTACTGGAGGAGGGAGGACTGCAGCAGCTAGAGGCCGTGAGGTCACATCCCAAAACCCACAGCGATGTGCAGCGATTGGCTGAAAGCATCCTAGACAGTTTACATCGCCACAGAGCACGCACAGGATACGCAGGGCCGCCCAAAATACACACACATACAGGTACATGACCACAGACAAAAGAAAGTGGTTTTTGGAATGCAGAACTGTTCCTTTTAAATTTGGAAGAAGTTCGCCCAAGAATGAAAATTCTGTCATCAATTATGACTTTTGTTCATCGTTGAAACTCAAATGAAGATTTAATGAAATCAGAGACATTACTGTCCCTCCATTGAAAGTCTGTTCAACCAAAACTCTGGTGCTTCAAAACATTCATAGAGATCATAAAAAAAATAAGGGTGCAACAAGACGAGACAGATTGGGTTCACGAGAAAGAGACAAGATTTTTGCATAGTATTTTTAAGAAATCCTCAATGACAAAATTCATAACTGGAAAAATAGTCTGCAGGTGCATTTTTAAATGTTTTAACAAATCATCTTAATGAATGTCATTTCAGTTCTACTTTCTGAGTATGAATTATCATCTGCAGTAAAAGACAACAATACTCAAGCACTGTAAAAGGTTTTGCCACAAACTCAACTGACTGACTTCTCTCTTGTATGATTTCAGTCTCTTCAGACCTTACTGCACATGATTTATGAGCTTCCAGAACTTCTGATTGAGGCTGTGTGTGACCTCCTAACTGTATTCCTTTCCACAAATTGAACATAGAAATAAAACAGAGACCAGAGCTAGGTGGTTACAACTACACAGCCCAGCCTAAGATAGGTTTGATATAGGGAGACAGGCTATTGTATGTAGACTAATTTGTAGTAGATTAATTTTGCTACTTTCGCTTTTGAATTCGCGATCGCACATACTCTGTGTATATGGAGTGGCGGTGCTGAGCGCGCAATCTACAAGATAAGACATTTATCAGACGCTGAGGCTCTGTTGCGCAACGAATCCTCTGCCATGGTCTTGTCAGTCATCTCGCCTTAATCTCGTCACATGATAAGTGAACGGTGATTCCTGCTGCACCGTGTGTGACTCTGCAGCTCGTGTTGGATGAGCAGAGCAGACGTTTACAGTAATTTACAATTGAAGCGACCGTTATCCAACTTAAATGGTTTTTATTTCTATTAAAAAAAGCAAAACGGCAGTGCGGTGGGAACCATAATGTAATGTACAGGTGGCATATTCTATGCTAATTGACCCTTCGCAAAGACCCGCCCCCCTTTGTCCGACAAGCCTTGGCTCGGTCACGCCACACAGAGTGAAAAATACATTGCGGAGCGAAGAGGACACTGACAACACGTCGACAGAAAAGACAGGTTACTTATGATATTAAACAAAGTCCCAGCTTTCAAATTGTGTAGTTTTTTTTTAAGAAATTCAAACAATAAAAACCATTTTGTGGCTCTTTAATGTGTCGTGACAGATTGCTGTAGCACATTAGCTCAAACGGCTCATAAACCGATCATCTCTTCCTACTTGTTCATTTCTTTATTCAAATAAACATGAATGAACACGAGAAGGAATGTTGTTTCAAACGCGGAAAGACATCAGTAGACATCGTTTTTCAAGTTCAAGTCTACTGAGGTTAATCTTCTAACTCCTGACTGTTTTGTCGGACAAAATGGCGGATTCGGCGTTCTGATTGGTTAGATCGCTTGTCAATCAAACTCCTAGCGAAGGGTCAATTTCACCCTCATGCCCTGTCATGCTATATCGCCAGACAGCTTTTCACCTCGATGAGAAATCTCGTCACATTTTAATATCACGAAATCTCATGGTACCCCATAAAAAATATCATGGGGTCGGGATCATTAATATGTACGCCCCCAATATTTGCATATGCCAGCCCATGATTTCGGCATTACACAAGGGCAGCCAGTTAACGTCTGGATCTGCACAGGTGAATCAACAGACTAGGTAAGCAAGCAAGAACAATAGCAAAAAATGGCAAATGGAGCAATAATAACTGACATGATCCATGATTACATGATATTTTTAGTGATATTTGTAAATTGTCTTTCTAAATGTTTCATTAGCATGTTGCTAATGTACTGTTAAATGTGGTTAAAGTTACCATCGTTTCTTACTGTATTCACAGAGACAAGAGCCGTCGTTATTTTCATTATTAAACACTTGCAGTCTGTATAATTCATAAAAACAACTTCATTCTTTATAAATCTCTCCAACAGTGTAGCATTAGCCGTTAGCCACAGATCACAGCCTCAAATTCATTCAGAATCAAATGTAAACAATATAACAGTATACAATACTCACATAATCCGACGCATGCATGCCGCATGCATGACGAATACTTTGTAAAGATCCATTTGAGGGTTATATTAGCTGTGTAAACTTTGTTTATGCACTGTTCAAGGCAAGCGCGAGCTCCGTGGGCGGAGAGCACGAGAATTAAAGGGCCAGTAGCCCTGAATCGGCTCATTTATAATGATGCCCCAAAATAGGCAGTTAAAAAAAATGAATAAAAAAAAAATCTATGGGGTATTTTGAGCTGAAACTTCACAGAATCATTCAGGGGACACCTTAGACTTATATTACATCTTTTTAAAAAAGGTTCTAGGGTACCTTTAATTTAAGCTTTTATCACACATACACATTGATTAGCGAACAAACAGCGAAACGAAAGCTCAACTGTACTTTCTTGATGTGCGAGAACAAACCTCATTGGTTCTTGCAGAAGCTCACACATGCTAACGTGACATGCAAGAATGAACCTCATTGGCTCATACTTGAGCTTCCGTTTACCAAATTTGAGTACTCTGTTCATTCGCTTTATGTGTGTTTAGAAGCCCAAATTGAATCTGTTCATCATTTAAAGCAATCAAGTCTCTTCCAAAGACTTGGATTAAACCATACAAATCATTATCTTTGAGTCGAGTAGATTAACCCAAATTTAAAACAAATGAAGATCATTTTATTGAACAGACTTTCAATAAAGTGCCAGAAATCTCTCAGATTTCATCAAAAAGATCTTCATTTGTGTTCTGAAGATGAACAAAAGCATTGCGTGTGGGACGACAGGAGGGTGAGTAATGACAGAATCTTAATTTTTGGGTGAACTTTCAAAATTTAATTTTAAAACTTCAGTTTTACATCTAACATGAGTTTTCACTCCAAATTTCTTTGTTTTCCAGAGAAAAACATTCCATGACACGACTCTTTTGGTTCGTGGTCTCTGGATAGGACGTCGCAAAAAACTGGAAGCTTTTTTTTTGTATGTGTACGTGTTCACTCGTGCCCATCCGTATGACAACGATACTCTGCTGTTCTTTCTGCCAAGAGGAACGTGTGGATGAGTTACTTTGCATATGTTTGCACACGACGGAATCCGTTATTTATTTGAAATAAGTCTCCGTGATCTGAAGATGTTTATTTAGACTGGCAGCAGCTCAGAGAGTGTGTGTTTGTTAATACATGATTATGTATGTGTGTGTGTGCATGTCCATGTGTACCAAGAGCATGTGCATCAGAATGCTATGTATGCATACTCAGATTTGGATGCAACTCCATAGGAAATTTCATTTATGTGACAGATTTCTGTCCTATTGGGCATAAAATGCAATAATATACTCGGATACAGTTGGGTTACGTAGAAATACATGAGCATATTTAATAAGTTTGAACTGTTTGGTGAAATTCAGTGTGGAATATGTTAAAATTGCGTGTGTGAGTGAGGAAAAGTGTGTAATCTGTGAGATGCATTCAACAGCATGAGAGCGTTAGGGATGAAATATATTTTTATACACAGTATATCAACTGTGGCAGATGACAATGTTTATGATGGTCCGTGTGTCGTATTGCACGCAAAGTATTACGATTCAGATTCGAGTTTGTTTTAAAAGTGGTATAAAATGGACTGAACACCCAAGCCGAAGATTCCACAGAAGCTGAACTGATCAAAAGAACAGGCGGAGATGAATAAACTCAAAGCTTTTGCCTTCAGACTCTCTTTATTGCACAGATCTGTCGAGGCGAAGCAGGAACTCGTCAATAAATGGACTGTTGCCTCGTAAACCATTTGGAGAAATCAAGCAACTGACTGTGATGGTAGACATAAAAAAAAAATGGACACAGATAAATGGCACCTGGCAAGAACTTGGAATATTTGTTCTGATCATGGAGCAAAGTTGATTTGCCAAAAGTCATTGGATTTGCCTTCTTGCTAAAACAGACTTAAGTTTGATTTAATTGAACACCACTTAATCTTTTAAAACAGGAGGTTAAACTTGTCCTGTTTATTATTAAAAAAAGATGCTCCATTTTGTTTCGATGAACTAAAAAAAGCTTTTTTTGTATATCAATGTTTCATTTCCCTGGATGTGTATGCTTCTATTCGCAGCATGGATTTGGTTTTCTGTTTGTAACTGGGCCATGAATAATGATGAGATACTCCAACAACTATGCTTTGTTCCAGAAAATCTTGTTGTGTCATGCAGCTGTTCTTGCAAATTGCATGAAATATAAGTCCTTGTTATAATTTGGACTGGAATTCTAATTTTGTTGAGTGTTTGGCAACTTTGGCCAGGTTTATTCAACCGAAATGCCCGTTTTTGGATTAAGTTTTGACATTAACAATTATTTGATGTTCAGTTTGATCTGCCGCTGTATAAATGGACCAAATGACCTCCGGGTTCACTGATCTCTACGGGCCGAGTGTGGATACTCTCATCATGTATGTGGATTTTGGTTCTGTGCCGTACTGCAGTTATCTTCCTCACGCGGAATGTAAATGAACAGAAAAACCAGAGGAAGCTACAGTGTCATACTGCCGCTCAGATTCCCGTTTATGCAAAATTATGTTTGGGGAATAAAGAATGTAAAGCTGCTTCAGTCTGCTGTCCATCTTTATTGACACGTTAATGTAAAAGAATTTCTCAAATTAAAGCATTCAAATAAATATTATAATTTGACTATCCTAGCTCCAAAATTACAAACTATTTTATTTTTAGAAAAATTATTCATTTTTAAGTATTTGATGTACTTCACAAAATGAAGAGTATGACAAAGTATTGTTATCTTTAGGCATTAAGAAGCTCAGATTTCAAGGGAAACTGAAACCACAGTCATAGTACAGAATGTTCAATACGTGTAGTGTATTGTTTAAACTTTCACTCTCCGATGTACCTCGGAGGCCTCTTCTCTATAAACGCAGCCATGCCCTCTTGTCTGTCTCGTGTAGGAATGAGCTGAGAGACCGCAAAACATTCAGTCAAACAAAGCACACAAAATACTGCCAAATTGTAGAGATTTGATTCATATGGTTTATGTATAACACTCACCCTGGCGTAACACATTCCCTCAATAGCCATTCCTGAAGAGATGTCCACCTCAGAGCCTCGATTCATGGCTACTTTGGCCATTCGTACAGCAATCGGGGCCTGGAGAGGGAGGAAAACATAAGGAAAAAATTGTTTTTTCTGCTGAAAATAAGACTAGATTTTCATTTTCTGAAGGAAATGCGAGTTGCTTGCCCATACAAAACACAGTGGCATAATACTAAAATGTTTTGAGTGGTTGCCAAGGAGTTGCTAAGGTGTTCTGGGTAGTTTTCAGCATGCTGCAATGTGGTTGCTGGGGTATTTGATAGGGTAAAATAGATTCAAAAAATATTTTGAATCTATATACATACAAGTTATATTTAAGTTCAATATGTAATATACAAAATATATAAGTTTCCTTTTAAGAAGTTTATTTTGCTCACCAAGGCTGCATATAGTAAAAACAGTAATATTGTAAAATATTAACTGCTTTCCATTTGAAAATGTTCAGCATCATTACTCCAGTCTTTAGTGTCACATAATCCTTCAGAAATCATTCTAATATGCTGATTTGATGTTTTTCAGCATGATGTGAAAATATTTTTTTTTCTGAAAAACATTATTTTATGAATAGAAAGTAAAAAAAAACAGCATGTATTTGAAATAAAATTCATTTATGTAAATGTAAATGTCTTTATGGTCACTTTCGATCAATTTAATGCATTTATGCTGATTTTATGGATTAGATAAGATTGTTTAATCAGATTGTTTGTCCACGATACAGGCCTCTGTTTATTATCTAATCACTGCAGCTGTAAAATCTGCACTGTATCTGTTTATGAGACAGTCACAATCACGATGACACAGTTAAGTCAGGTGGACAGAAGTGCTGCTGACAGAAGTTATTGTGGCACGACGTGTCTGAATGCCGTTCTCACACTGACCTAAATAGGCCAACTTAATTTTGATCTAATTTAATGGCTTGTCAATCACTGGGAAAACCAGAAAAGCGGGATGATCTCAGGGTCATGAGTTTAGTACAATAAAGAACATTCCAGTTTCACAATTCCACATGCCAAGTCATGATGATGAAATGACCGATATTTTAAAGTTCACACCATGGCAACATATAACAAGATCATGCATCCGATTACGCACTCGCTTTTGAAACATTGCGTAACGGAGTTAATTGTGTGCTCTGGACACTAGGGGGCCTGAGGGAAGATTGTAATGGCACATTTAAGCCAGGTCTGTCTTGAGGCCATACATATATTCATGGCCGGCCTGTCGTCTTGAGTCATGATGGGAGACGGTCTCCATGACAGAACAGTGTCACATGATGCAAATGGGATTAAAGTACAAGCAATGAAATGCCTGTGGCTACAGCTGTACTAGTATGACAACAATTTCAAGAACACAGAAACAATTCACTTTCAAAATCTGATGACGTTTCTCAGAGTTTCCTCTTTGAGAAACTGGAAGAAGTCCAGGAGGTCACACTAAATACTGATTTTTGAATGAAGCATTTTTGTCCTTTTTTTACATTTTGTGTACATACTGTATTTCCTGTATTGTATGTTTGTATCGTTATAAAGACCAAAATATAAATATGAATGGTTATTAAAACTAATAAAACTTTGCTAAAACAACAAAGCTGGTGGTGGCCTAAGACTTTTGCACAGTACTGTATTTATATATACAGTACAGTCCAAAAGTTTGGAACCACTAAGTTTTTTAATGTTTTTAAAAGAAGTTTCGTCTGCTCACCAAGGCTACATTTATTTAATTAAAAATACAGTAAAAACAGTAATATTGTGAAATATTATTACAATTTAAAATAACTGTTTTCTATTTGAATATATTTCACAAAGTAATTTATTCCTGTGATGCAAAGCTGAATTTTCAGCATCATTACTCCAGTCTTCAGTGTCACATGATCCTTCAGAAATCATTCTGATATGCTGATCTGCTGCTCAAGAAACATTTAATGTGTACAATTGTACAAAATATTTGTGTACAATATTTTTTTTTCAGGATTATTTGATGAATAGAAAGTTCAAAAGAACAGTGTTTATCTGAAATCTAATCTTTTGTAACATTATAAATGTCTTTACTGACACTTTTGATTGATTTAATGCGTCCTTGCTGAATACAAGTATTCATTTCTTTAATTTCTTTTCAAAAAAATAAAAATAAAAATTCTTACTGAGCCCAAACTTTTGAACGGTAGTGTATAATGCTACAGAAGCTTTGTATTTCAGATAAATGCTGTTCTTTTGAACTTTCTTTTCATCAAGGAATCCTGAAAAAAAAAATTCCCCACCTGTTTTCAACATGGAAAATAATCATAGATGTTTATTGAGCAGCAGATCAGCATATTAGAATGATTTCTGAAGGATCATGTGACACTGAAGACTGGAGTAATGATGCTGAAAATTCAGCTTTGCATCACAATAAATTACTTTGTCAAATATATTTAAATAGTACACAGTTATTTTAAATTTTAATAATATTTCACAATATTACAGTTTTTACTGTATTTTTAATTAAATAAATGTAGCCTTGGTGAGCAGACGAAACTTCTTTTAAAAACATTAAAAATCTTAGTGGTTCCAAACTAAGACAAACTAAGAGACATAATTTGTTTATATATATATATATATATATATATATATATATATATATATATATATATATATATATATATATATATATATATATATATATATATATATATATATATATATAGACAAATTATGTCTCTCTCTTCTTTAAATAAATTCAGTTATAATTAACATTTTCTTCAGAATAAAAAAAAATCTATCTCATCTCATGCTGTAGAGTAAACTATATACAGGGAGTTCTTTCTTTGCACATTACTATAATATTAAAGGTTACAATTAACAACAAGTCCAAATTGTTAAATTCAGTTGCTATTTATTTTTAGATTTTAATTTTAATAATTTTGATTTTATGGTCAACACTCAAATAAAAAAAAGTAAACTGCACAAAAGACAGGTTTTGCATTAACTTCTAAATCTAATTATAAAATTATTTTTCAATTATTTTTCTAATTAAATATAATCATTTACACAGTCACTGTAATAAAAATTCACTGTAAAAGAAATTTATTTAAACATATATTAAATAATTAAGACATTACAAACAGGTAAAGTAAATATAATTAATATAAGTTAATATAGTGCATACATTTAGTGAAACTCTCCCCTCTAAAGTTCATTTCTCTAGTGAATTAACATGCTGTGGACACAGAATGACTTGCCTGAGGTAAATGTAATGCTATTCTCAAGCTCTGAAACACTGGTTGAGAGATTACACATATCAAAATCATCTGTTCGTCTTCTGCTGCTCTTTTTCCTGTTGTGGAGGTTAGCAAACAGCATTGCATTACCGTGCACACCCCCTTCTAAATTGGAGTGCGGATCGCCTGTGGCTGTGACAGACGTTATTCGTCGTCTAACTGCATGAACTGAATACTGTTACACCCTTGATATATATATAATATATATAACCCTTTTATATTTTATATATATAAACATATAAAAAATACACACCTCACCAAACTCATCCAACCATGTCTTTACAGACACTGGGACCTTTATGACTTGTGCACTGGGGAACAGTCATTCTGGAATATAAAAGGGCCTTTCCCAAACTGTTTCCACAAAGTTGAAAGCAAAGCATTGCTGAAGCATTTAGATTTCTCTTCACTGGAAAAACAGCCTCATACCATTACCCCTCCTCCACAGTTTGCACAATGCAGTCAGGCAGGTGACATTCTCCTGGCATCCGCCAAATCCAGACTCGCCCATTACACTGCTAAACAGAGAAGCATCCAGTGCTGGCATGCTTTACACCACTACAGCCGACACTTGCCATTATACTTGGTGAAATCCAATGAAAACATTCCATGAAGCTCCTGCCGCACAGTTTTTATGCTAATATTAAAAGGGTAGCATTAAAGGGATAGTCCACCCAAAAAAGAAAATTATCCCATGATTTACTCACCCTCAAGCCAATCTAGGTGTATATGACTGTCTTCTTTCAGACGAACACAATCGGGGTTATATTAAAAAACATCCTGGCTCTTCCAAGCTTTATAATGGTGGTGAATGGCGCTCACGATTTTGAAGCCCAAAAAAGTGCATCCATCAGAGTTTACGCTTCCGCCGTAAGTTGACTTGCGTATGAATGTCTGTCGGAAGCTGGTTATTATAATCCCTTTGCTTCAGAAGGTTTTTATTAACCCCCTGTGGCAATACATCTGACGGAAACACCAGAATTCACTAATTAAGAGAGTGTCCCAATACTTTTATTTATATACTATAGTGTATATATATAAATTGTGTAATTTATCATAGTCAACCAAACACATTTTCTTAATTGCAATGCAGTGTTTATGGCCTTTAATGCGGTATTTAATGACTTATGGGTACATTTTCCTGTTGATGTACAGTTGATCATTATGCGGTGTGCAGCACCCTTTGAACTGATCACATCCACTTCTGACGATCTGAGATGGCCGAGTACCCTGTGAAGTCCACTTAACAGGACACTATCAGAGTGTACCCATAGTGTTGAAGTGTGCTCACAACAGAAGAGAGCATAATTCAGAGAGACAGTAGCAGAGGCGAGAAAGTGAGAAGAAGTACATAATGGAAATGACCTACAGACTCACCTGAGGCAGGATCTCTCTTGCGAGACTAAGAGCCTCTATGTGTGCCGCGTCTCCTGTCTGGTTCTGCGGCACGGAGCGGTTGACCAGCCCCAACTCTGCAGCCTGTTCACCCCCGACACGGCGTCCTGTGAAAATCAGTTCCTTTGCCATGGCAAAGCCGACCGTCCGGGGCAACCTTTGACTGCCTCCTGACAAACACGCCAAGAAATGATCATTTACTTATGACGGCTTTAAAAAGTAATCAGATACATCATAAACCTAAATTTGGATGTTGTCACTTTAAGACCAGCTGCAAAGATTAAACTCATGCATATACTCAATTTCTAAGTTCTTTTTCAACTGTTTATGTTGACTTAATACATAAATGACTCTGTTTACTTGCAAATACATGTCACTTTGACACGTAGGTATATGTATTTAACCGTTCAATCCCAATTAGGCGGCAAAAAGCACTCAGTTTAGTTCTCGCATGCTCTTTGAGCAGCATATCATGTGTGCGCGTCTCTCAGACAGCGCTGAGTCCTTTGAGAGCGCACGCATATTGAAATGAGTTCTCTTTTGCTGCTAACTGCGATTCAACGGTTTAAGATCAACTGTTTTTAAACCACCCACACCCGTAAGACCTTTTGTTCATCTTCAGAACACAAATTAAGATATTTTTGATAAAATCCGAAGGCTCAGTGAGGCCTGCATTGACAGCAAGTTAATTTACACTTTCAGATGCCTAGAAAGGTACTAAAGACATATTTAAAGATGCCCTAGAATTAAAAATTGAATTTACCTCGGCATAGTTGAATAACAAGAGTTCAGTACATGGAAATGACATACAGTGAGTCTCAAACTCCATTGTTTCCTTCTTCTTATATAAATCTCATTTGTTTAAAAGACCTCAGAAGAAACACGTAACAGTCGGGATCATTAATATGTACTCCCCCAATATTTGCATATGCCAGCCCATGTTCAAGGCATTACACAAGGGCAGCCAGTAACGTCTGGATCTGCACAGCTGAATCATCAGACTAGGTAAGCAAGCAAGAACAATAGCGAAAAATGGCAGATGGAGCAATAATAACTGACATGATTCATGATAACATGACATTTTTAGTGATATTTGTAAATTGTCTTTCTAAATGTTTCGTTAGCATGTTGCTAATGTACTGTTAAATGTGGTTAAAGTTACCATCGTTTCTTACTGTATTCACAGAGACAAGAGCCGTCGTTATTTTCATTATTAAACACTTGCAGTCTGTATAATTTATAAACACTTAATTCTTTATAAATCTCTGCAACAGTGTGTAATGTTAACTTTAGCCACGGAGCACTATCAAACTCATTCAGAATCAAATGTAAACATCCAAATAAATACTATACTTACGCGATTAGACATGCTGCATGACGAACACTTTGTAAAGATCCATTTTGAGGGTTATATTAGCTGTGTGAACTTTGTTTATGCTGTTTAAGGCAGTCGCGAGCTCCGGGGGAGGGGAGCATGAGATGTAAAGGGGACGCGCGCTGAATCGGTGCATATTTAATGATGCTCCAAAATAGGCAATTAAAAAAATTAATTAAAAAAATGTATGGGGTATTTTGAGCTGAAACTTCACAGACACATTCAGGGGACACCTTAGACTTATATTACATCTTTTAAAAAGACGTTCTACGGCACCTTTAAAACAGTTCATGTGACTACAGTGGTTCAACCTTAATGTTATGAAGCAACGTTATGTTATGACTTTGGCAATTTGATACACGCTTCGAACCACTGATTCGAAACAAAAGATTCATAAAGCTTCATGAAGCAGTGTTTTGAAATCGCCCATCACTAGATATTGTTGAATAAAGTTATTTTGTTTTTTTGGCGCACAAAAAGTATTCTCCTGGCTTCATAACATTAAGATTGAACCACTGTAGTCACATGAACTGTTTTAAATATGTCTTTAGTAGCTTTCTGGGCATTGAAAGTGGTAATTATCTTGCTGGCAATGGAGGCCTCATTGAGCCATCAGATTTCATCAAAAAGAGAGCCAGAAATTTGGAAATTAGAAACTTAAGTAGCACTTACATACATTTATCTATATATTCTAAAGGTTTTTACAGAGGGATTTGTTCATACATAATTTGCCTGATTTGATATATTTTATTCCTAAAAACATGATGATTTGTTATGTGGCTGTGACATTATTTTCTGATTTAGTGATAAAAATATCCAAAATCCCTTTTGTAAAACATTCAACTTCAATATGTCAACAAAATGAAACAATGTTCAGATTGTTCTGTTCTGGAAATGAATACAAATTATTGCATATTTAATTAGATATTAGATATGCCTTATTTGCATTTTAAACAAAACATTTCTTGTAATACAAAACTTGTAATACAAAAATCTACTGCAATTCTTGATGTAATCAATCAGCTGGAGAAGTATGATGATATCTATGAGTTAAATTGTTACCCTATTCAACTGTGATTCCTTGCTTTAAGTATATTTTCTAAAATGTCATGATAAAGAGCTACAATTATAATTCAATACAGATACTGTATGAGGATCTCAAAAACTTCTGCAAGGCACTGCTGTTTCACTCTCCAATTACATCTGTCTTTCTGTTAACTTCCTGTTTTTCTGTCTCTCTTCTGTAATGGGACTGCCATCTAGCTGTCCGTTTGTCTTATTATTTCAGTCGCTCTATCTACTCATTTATTTTTCTCACCGGCCCCTGGGAGTAATCCTCTCGTAGTTTCAATCAGGCCCATCTGCGCAGAATGTGCTGTGAAACACAGACACACACACACACACACACACACACAAAGGTCAATTGAAGGACCCAGCCTCTGCATACCGTGACTGAAGAGATTCCCCTCTCCATGACGTGCCAAACAGATTGACTACAAATCACGCAAACTCACACCTGCACCATCAGCAGCTGTGATACCTGTCGTGATCTACCCCCGGAAGGTCAAAGCAGCCGCTCACCTGCAGTGCGAAGGTCACACGCTAGAGCCAATTCCAAACCGCCCCCGAGAGCAAAGCCGTCCACTGCTGCAATGGTTGGCATGGGCAGCGCAGCTGGCACATAATGGACACACACACAAACACAAGGATCAGACAGATCATAGATCACATTAATGAGAGAAGGCTTCAGACAGCTGGACCTCTCCCGAAACACTCCACTGAATGTGTTCAGTGCTGACACACTTATAGAGTTGGAACACACTGAAAATCTGGGATTCAAAAGGTAATTGGAAACCTGAAAATAACACAAAGTTACAATTTGAAAATAGTCAAACAAAAATCTATGATATAGTTAGCTTGGGATCAAATGTTGGCTTGTAGTTAGAAACACTATTCATACTGTTCAAAGGTTTGGAGTTGGTTTTAATGTTTTTGAATGAAGTCTCTTATGCTCTTATGCAAGGCTGCAGTAATAATACTAACAATAATATTTTTTAAAATGTAATTTATTCCTGTGATGATAAGCTGATCATTGCTCCAGTCTTCAGTGTCACATGATCCTTCAGAAATCATTCTAATATGCTGATTTGCTACTCAAGAAACAATTCTGATTATTATCAATGTTGAAATCAGTTGTGCTGCTTAATATTTTTGTGGAAACCATGATACATTTTTTTTCAGGATTCTTTGAATAATAGGAAGTTCAAAAGATTTTTTTTTTTTTAAATAATCATTTTTATTAATGTAAATGTATTTATTGTCACTTTTGATCAATTTAATGCATCCTTGCTGAATAAAAGTATTAATTTCTTTCAGAAAAAAATCTTACTGACCCACCATATTCCTTATAAATTAAATAATATAATATATTTAATAATACATTTTTCATTTTGTCAATTTTGAGCTTGACAAATGCTGTCAACAATTAATAAATGTAAGAATTGAGAAAATGGTTTAAGCAAAAGTTTTCCTTTAGAAAGAATCTAAATGATGTAAATTCCAGGGTGACGCAATTTAACACACATTTTTTGTAATAGGAGAAAATCCTGAAGTCACTGAATTGCCTGCAATTTTGGTACACAGATGAATATGTTTTTGGCTATATTAAAATTTTTTAATATCTAAAATGAAACTGAAGGAAATTACGGAAGAAGATTAGGGCCAAGCAATAATAAAAAAATTAAACCATCTTGAGATTAAAGTTGTTAAATTTCGAGAAAAAACTCGTCAAATTTTGAGAAAAAAGTCTAAATAAAATGTTGAGAATAAACTCATTAAATTATGAGAAAAAAGTCGTTAAATTTTGAGAAAAAAGTCGAGATAAAATGTTGAGAATAAACTCGTTAAATTACGAGAAAAAAGTCGTTACATTTCGAGAAAAAAGTCGAGATAAAATGTTGAGAATAAACTTGTTAAATTACGAGAAAAAAGTCAAGATAAAAATGTTGAGAATAAACTCGATAAATTACGAGAAAAAACTTGTTAAATTTCGAGAAAAAAGTCAAGATAAAATGTTGAGAATAAACTCGATAAATTACGAGAAAAAAGTCTAAATAAAATGTTGAGAATAAACTTGTTAAATTACGAGAAAAAACTCGTTAAATTTTGAGAAAAAAGTCAAAATAAAATGTTGAGGATAAACTTGTTAAATTACAAGAAAAAGCTCGTTAAATTTCGAGAAAAAATTTGTTAAATTTCGAGAAAAAATTCGAGATAAAATGTTCAGAATAAACTCGTTAAATTACGAGAAAAAACTTGTTAAATTTCGAGAAAAAAGTCGAGATAAAATGTTGAGAATTCATTAAATTACGAGAAAAAACTCGTTAAATAACAAGAAAAAACTAGTTAAATTTCGAGAAAAAAGTCGAGATAAAATGTTGAGAATAAACTCGTTAAATTACAAGAAAATACTCGTTAAATTTCGAGAAAAAAGTCAAGATAAAATGTTGAGAATAAACTCGTTAAATTACGAGAAAAAATCTCATTAAATTTCGAGAAAAAAGTCAAGATAAAATGTTGAGAATAAACTCATTAAATTACGAGAATAAAGTCATTAAATTACGAGAAAAAAGTCGTTAAATTTAACGAGTTTATTCTCAACATTTTATCTTGACTTTTTTTCTCAAAATTTAACAAGTTTTTTTTTCAAAATTTAACGGCAAAATTTAACAACTTTAATCTCGAGATGGTTTTATTTTTTTTATTATTGCTTGGCCCTAATCCTCTTCCGTAGGAAATACTTTAAAAATCAATACTAAGAACTTGAGAAAATCCTGTTGATTTTTCAAAATCAATTTTTTACTCAAACTGTTATGCTGATAAAATAGTTTGTAATGAAAAATTTCAAATGTTTTCTTTTCTTTTTTTTATTACAAGCATTTCACCTCACTGTATATACTATACACATACTCATTTTCTATATTTTTGATTAAATAAGGTAGAAAATTATATAGAAAATGATCTTCCTTATTGCTTATAAAACAGCTACATTTCCCAAAATATTATTTCCATGACTTTGCAAAAGCTGAGGACATGGAGGGAAAATTAACTTTCTGTGAGTTTATTATGCATATCCAATCATTCTCACTTCAATTCATAATCTCACTTCCAGTCATTACCTTTTCAGTGCAACACTATCAGAATTCAGAGTTCTTTATCATTCTACCACCATCACTTTATGTGGAGGATTATAGTCATTTTGCAATATTCATGAGAATCATCATGTTCATGTCTCACCGATGTCATTCATTAGTGATCGCAGGCCGTGTACAAACAGCTCTGCCTCAGGATTACTCATCTGGGCTCTCTCTTTAAGATCTGCCCCTGTAAACACACGAAAAGACATACTATGGCATATGCAAATATCTCTATTACAACATACTGATACAATTTTTCCCATACAATAAAACATGAGCGTGAGAAAGTATTGTAAAAAAATAATTACATCATCTTTAAGCCTTTGGTTTTGTGTCACAGATTCTTTCACAAACCTGCACAAAAGACTCCAGGTATCAAACTCCTGAAGATCAGCACACGAACTGCTGCGTCATGATGTAACGATGACACCAGCTCTCTCATCTGCACGGACACGGAGATGACAGACATTGATGAAGACAAAGATAAAAACTCTAGATATTGATTTGAGACAATTCTGGGAGAGATATGCCTGATTTATGTTTGTCTTTGTGCACTGTTATTTATTTAAGGCCTGACACACTTTTGCCAGACATTCTTTTGAAAAACTGATCAAATACAAACGTTTAAAGAGTTTTTATTCTACTTTGTGGAAAGAAAAAAACAGAAAGAAAAAAAAGGGACAGAAATGGAACATCCATAAATCAAGTAAAGTTAATATTTAAAAACCATACCAGTGATTGGTTGCTTCTTGAACAGTTTTATCATGCATTCTTTATTATTATCTCAAATTATCATAAAAAGAATGATGTCTTGTAATATGTGTGGTGGAAATTTAAAGCACCAGTCAAATTATTGAGGAGCTATATCATCATATGGGTCAAATTAAAACAAAACAGCATTTTTATACATATTATAGCCATACATTTACACAGAAGAGATCAGAAAAATAGGGTGGAAGTGAAGTTCATGGACTAGATCTGCTTCCTATGTTTTTGAGATTGATGCTGTACCGGGGGGTTTATGCACACACACATGACGGGCGACTCACCTGACCCACAAACACACGTCCCAGAGAGTTCCGCGCCCTCTCACGACACATCAGCACTTCCGCTATACCTGACCAGACAAGAGAAAAAGAGAAACTGAACTGTGCCGACTGCCAAAGTACCTACAGTTGCGGTTCTCAACGGGTGGCAAACAGTATGCAAATAGTAAGTAAATGTGAATAGTAACTGCACTCATGGCTTGACTGTGGCTAAAGTCTTTACAGGGGATGTGACGTCGCATTAAACATTCTTGTAATAGTTTGTTTATGCTGTAAACGTTCGGTCACATTAGCAAATTTTCTGTGAAATTTTGCTGGAAAAACAGGTCCATTGTCTACTGTTAATAGTGATGTGATCCATGAAGCACAGCTCACACAGAAGTCACTTTTTATCCAAGCAGCTTTCTTAACACATGACCAACTTTAACTTGTGAAATCTGCATTGTGAAATATTTCACTCTCATATGAAATTCCCAATCGTGTGGATTCCTGTTGAAATTACTGAATTTTGCCCCTATTTCCTGCTAGCAGCTATATTCATTACCTTATTTCTACCGTGACAGCTTTTCTGAGCGCACACATCTGAAGCACGCACACAGAAAGCTGGCTGTCAGACAGCGCGACCTGTGAGTATTAAACTAAGTTCTCTTTCACGTCTTATTGCCCTTAAACTGTCAAAAACACGTAAAGTTCACAAGCATAGTCGTTTATGTCTGTGAATGTAAACAGCAAGTAAAGAAATCACGTGTACATTAGATCTGTGTATTAAAGTGACAGCAGCGTAATATACAGTATCTACTGCTGTACTTGCTGTTAATATGAAGCAAACAACAAAAGAAAAACAGAAAATCACTCACTGCTCTAAACTACCCTTCAGAGTTCCTTATAATACAGGCTACATGCGGAAGGAATAATAATGAACGGATGTTGAATGGATATATATGTATGCAAGTGTGTGTGCGTGTGTGCGTTTGTTTGTATATACACATACATGTAGGCCTAAATGAAATTATATAATGCTACATTATATCAATTAATGAATTTATATGAATTAAAATTTATTACAATTATATATATATATATATATATATATATATATATATATATATATATATATATATATATATATATATATATATATATATATATATATATATATAAAATGTAATGTATTATTTAATTAAATATTTCAATATATTTTAATTAGGGTTGATTACAAATCCTAAATGGCTAAATATTACAAAACTTAAGAACAAAATCTTGTTAAACATAATTACAAACATAATTAAAAATCCACTTTAAAATTATATATATTATATATATATAGACTGTATGTTTATTATTATGTTATCATGTTATTATTTTGTTTTATGGTGCTACTTAGCTGTATTTTTTAAGTTATGAAGGTTTAAATCAAAACAAACCAGCTGCAGTTGAATTGATATTAATTGGAATGCACAACCAAAAAACAAGATTTTTGAAAAATTAAAAAAATGGATTTATCTCGTTTTGCAACGAAACTCTTCATTATATATATATATATAGACTATATATATATAGACTATATATATATAGACTATATATATATATATATAGACTGTATATATATATATATATATAGACTATATATATATAGACTATATATATATAGACTATATATATATATAGACTGTATATATATATATATATATATATATATATATATATATATATACAGTCTATATATATATATATACAGTCTATATATATATATATATATATATATATATACAGTCTATATATATATATATATATATATATATATATATATATATATAGTCTATATATATATATATAGTCTATATATATATATAGTCTATATATATATATATAGTCTATATATATATATATAGTCTATATATATATATAGTCTATATATATATATATATATAGTCTATATATATATATATAGTCTATATATATGTATATATATATATATATATATATATATATATATATATATATATATATATATATATATATATATATATATATACACACAGTCTGTATATATATATATATATATATATATATACACACAGTCTATATATATATATATATATATATATATAGACTGTATATATATATAGACTGTATATATATATATATATATACAGTCTATATATATATATATATATATATATATATATATATATATATATATATATATATATATATATATATATGACTGTATATATATATATATAGACTGTATATATATATATATAGACTGTATATATATATATATATATATATAGACTGTATATATATATATATATATATATATATAGACTGTATATATATATATATATATAGACTGTATATATATATATATATATATATATATATATATAGACTGTATATATATATATATATAGACTGTATATATATATATATATAGACTGTATATATATATATATATAGACTGTATATATATATATATATAGACTGTATATATATATATATATAGACTGTATATATATATATATATAGACTGTATATATATATATATATATATATATATATAGACTGTATATATAGACTGTATATATATATAGACTGTATATATATATATATATATATATATATATACAGTCTATATATATATATATATATATATATATATATATATATATATATATATATATATATATATATATATGACTGTATATATATATATATAGACTGTATATATATATATATAGACTGTATATATATATATATATAGACTGTATATATATATATATAGACTGTATATATATATATATATATATAGACTGTATATATATATATATATAGACTGTATATATATATATATATAGACTGTATATATATATATATATAGACTGTATATATATATATATATAGACTGTATATATATATATATAGACTGTATATATATATATATATAGACTGTATATATATATATATATAGACTGTATATATATATATATAGACTGTATATATATATATATATATATATATATATATAGACTGTATATATATATATATATATATATATATAGACTGTATATATATATATATATATATATATAGACTGTATATATATATATATATAGACTGTATATATATATATATATAGACTGTATATATATATATATATATAGACTGTATATATATATATATATAGACTGTATATATATATATATATAGACTGTATATATATATATATATATATAGACTGTATATATATATATATATATATAGACTGTATATATAGACTGTATATATATATAGACTGTATATATATATATATATATATATATATATATACAGTCTATATATATATATATATATATATATATATATATATATATATATATATATATATATATATATATGACTGTATATATATATATATATATGACTGTATATATATATATATATAGACTGTATATATATATATATATAGACTGTATATATATATAGACTGTATATATATATATATATAGACTGTATATATATATATATATATAGACTGTATATATATATATATATAGACTGTATATATATATATATATA
>NC_090224.1:32767618-32875118 GCF_024489055.1 Chanodichthys erythropterus | reverse complement strand
ATGAGAATATATTAGACCACAAAAGGTGACCATCAGAGGGCGATAATGTGATATGATGGCCAGTTTCAAAACTACAGCAGAAGTCTACTGAGGAAGTAAAGTGCACATGTCCTGATAAAATGAAGAAAACAGCTTTGTTGATTGTATTTTTATTAACAATTTCAGCTGATAAGAACATAACAGCCTAAACTGGTGTGGTTAATGTAGATTTAAGTTTAAACATAAATATTAAAGGTGCTTGTGTGATATATAATGACTTTGCAATTGCCAAAATTGTTACAATTATTAACTTAAATCATGCAAAACTTGAAGTGAAGTTTGTACTGTAGTGCTTTAGTTTTCAATGGAGGAAAGACCGAAGAAGGCTACTATGAGTATGTGTTTCTGTTTCTGTTTTTTAACTCAGCGGTTCTCAACTGGTGGGTTGTGACTCAAAAATGGGCCTTTTCTGATAGGATCATGGACAGCAGGAAAAAAACGACAGTAAATTGTATAAAAAAAGTGCATTTATACTATGTCAGAATTACGGTGATTATGAAATTCTGACTTGTAAAAAACATTCACGTCTTCATAGAACTCAAAAATACAATTATTGTAAACTCAGAATTGTCATGGAGCTCCGATTTGTACCATTTGACAGCCACAATGTCAATGTCTATAGAGTACCTCAGGGATGACGTGTTTTTGTAGGCCAACCCGGAAGTTAGCGGCACACGGGTTCCCTCGATCGAAAGCCTGTGCATTTTTCCCATAGACTTTTGGAAAATCGCCAAAAAAAATAAGCTCTGTGTTTAACAAAGGGTTATGACACTTGCACATTTTGTCTATGAAGATAATCTTTACAAGTTAACACAACATTTATACATTTTGAATCCTAAATAAAGTAGTCAGATATAAAAAGCTAACAGTAGGCTATAAACAGACTACAGCACATGGTCGCAGATTAAGGTCACCACCACCAAACTTCCTCAAACTTTATATAAAAAAACAACTTTATTTATAAACATGCTCACTAATTGTGATCTTCGCTGTGTATGAATACTTGTCCACTTTTTCATGAGAAATACTGTCCAAATGTCCCATTTGTCATGATGACGTCTAAAGTCCCCGCCAAAGTCGCTTAATCGGCCCTGCAAACACACACCGCGCTGCCATCACCTGTACGCTGGGCTGAATGAGAAACATCCCAGTCCTCATGACAACTCTGCGCGCTACACTCATGATTGTATTGTAAAAGTGATCTTGTTGGCCCCAAACCAGAATTGAAACCGTATAACCCGGAATTAAACCGGAGCTGTTGCTGTTAATAATAAGCCGTGTGGGAGATTCAAGCTTTGCGAAACGCCAAATTACAACAAACACTTTCAAGTTTGCTCGTGCATTTTCCCACCTCACTTCACTTCCTCAAACAAATCGTCAACCTTCACCTAGAGAGACTCACTTTGCAGGAACACAGCCTAATGTGTTTAATATGTGTATGTTTGCACATTTAATGTTCGAGCTTATTTACACATTTTAAAGTCTCCTAGTAACACGACTTGACAACACTACAAGCGAGTAACTTCTGACGTAGACGCCAAGTTCACCAATCAAATACTTTGTTTACGCGACAAACGCGACGCGTCTCTTGCTTGTAGCGTAATATGAGAATATATTAGACCACAAAAGGTGACCATCAAGCTCTATGAAAGTGTTTGTTGTAGCTCAAGCTCAAACTTGAAAGTGTTTGTTGTAATTTGGCGTTTCGCAAAGCTTGAATCTCCCACACGGCTTATTATTAACAGCAACAGCTCCGGTTTAATTCCGGGTTATACGGTTTCAATTCTGGTTTGGGGCCAACAAGATCACTTTTACAATACAATCATGAGTGTAGCGCTCACTAATTGTGATCTTCGCTGTGTATGAATACTTGTCCACTTTTTCATGAGAAATACTGTCCAAATGTCCCATTTGTCATGATGACGTCTAAAGTCCCCGCCAAAGGAAGTAGTCCCTTTTAGCAACTTGTTAGCAACCGCCGTTTTTAAGTCACAATAAAGGTCTAAATAAATCACAAGCGGGTTATAACTGGTGTGTTTTATGTCATAGATCAAAACGTGAAAATATTTAGAGGCTTTGTTAAAGGGTTAGTTCACCCAAAAATTAAAATTCTGTCATTTATTACTTACCCTCATGTCGTTCTACACCCGTAAGACCTTTATTAAGATTAATATTATAAAGCGACGAAAATATTTTTGGTGCGCCAAAAAAACAAAATAACGACTTATTTAGTGATGGCCGATTTCAAAACACTGCTTCAGGAAGCATCGGAGCACAGATGAATCTGTGTGTCGAAAATGCAGTTCGGAGCACCAAAGTCACGTGATTTCAGCCGTTGGCAGTTTGACACGCGATCCGAATCATGATTCCATACACTGATTCATTATGCTCCGATGCTTCCTGAAGCAGTGTTTTGAAATCGGCCATCACTATATAAGTCGTTATTTTGTTTTTTTTGGCGCACCAAAAATATTCTTGTCGCTTTATAATATTAATATTGAACCACTGTACTCACATGAACTGATTTAGATGTGTTTTTAGAACATTAATGGATCTTGAGAGAGGAAATGTCATTGCTCCATATGGAGGCCTCACCGAGCCATCGGATTTCAACTAAAATATCTTAATTTGTGTTCAGAAGATGAACTAAGGTCTTATGGGTGTGGAACATCATGAGGGTAAGTAATAAATGACAGAATTTTCATTTTTGGGTGAACTAACCCTTTAACCACAGACCTTATTTCAGGTGCTTTAGCAAAAACCCATTCAAAAAACCCATAGACTTTGTGGCGATGGAACCGGAAGTCCTAAAATGCTAACTCGCTTCCGTGTTTTGCCTACAAAAACACATCATCCCTGAGGTACTCTGTTATGAAACATAATTTTACTCAGACTGAACAGAATAAAAGAAATAAAAGATAATTTCCATGTCAAAGAAGGCAGAGCCTCAGAGCCACACCTAAGTAATCGACGCAGACCAATGGTAGTTCAAAGGTGTTTACCAGCCGGAACGAACTTTTCCGGAAAGTTAGCTTTGGCAAGTTGTTTCGAAACGAATACTGTATATGCACAATACATTTATAGTAACCTTTGCACTATGTTTTTTCGCATCTTGCTGTCCAATAGAAAATCTGATCTTCAAGCAAAACCAGTTGAGAACCACTGATTTACTGTCTGAGAGAGTGGGAGTCTCTCTTTAATCCTGGGAAAATATCTCTCGTATGGTGAGTTCTCGCTCACACAGCGGTTGTCCCCTGTGTCTGATGTATCTTGCTTTTCTTGCTTCGGCCAGGGCCTGTGCAAAGTTTGGTAATGTGTGAACTGTTCTTAAATGTCCATCAGGAGCTAACATCTCAGAAGGGAATAAAACAGCAGAGGATGGACATCTATTCCCATTTATCTCATCTCCTCTTTCATTATCTTTCTCTCGTTCCCTTAACAGCATCCATTCTCTCTCTTTCTGGCTGTCTTTCTCTCTGTCCCTCACTACCTCCATGTGTGCCTCCCTCTCTTTGTCCTGTTCTCTATCCATCTGTCTCTCCTTGCTCTCCTCTCTTTCTGTATTTGTACATGTAGCAGTTAGAGATGTGACTGGCTGCCGCTTTAGGTCCGGTAGGCAGAGAGTCTCAGAGGAGTGTTCTGTACTTTTCTCCCCACTGCTGATAAACTCCTGAACACGAGCCTGCAGAGAAGAGGACCTGGAGAGATTGAGAAGAAACAGAGAGAAATAATTACTTGAAGTTTAAAAGTCAACACGCATTAAAAAACTTGGGAACTCAGATACCAATTACTCTGGAGCTGCAGGGAAAAGACACCCTGATGACGCTAATTGGATGATGGCTCCACAATGACGCACTCGGATACAAATCCTTGTATGTTTTTGACGTGTTTTTGAATGCAAAACCTGGAAGCGAGTTAGCATTTTAGGACTTCCGGTTCCATTGCCCTAAAGTCTATGGGTTTTTGAATGGGTTTTTGCTAAATCGCTTGAATTAAGGTCTATGGTTAACAAAGCCTCTAAATATTTTCACATTTTGATCTATGACATAAAACACACCAGTTATAACCCACTTGTGATTTATTTAGACCTTCACTGTGACTTAAAAACGGCGGTTGCTAACAAGTTGCTAAAAGGGACTACTTCCTTTGGCAGGGACTTTAAACGTCATCATGACAAATGGGACATTTGGGCAGCATTTCTCATGAAAAAGTGGATAAGTATTCATACACAGCACAGATCATAATCAGTGAGCATGTTTTTAAATAAAGTTTGAGGAAGTTTGGTGGTGGTGATGTTGATCATCGACCATGTGCAGTCCATTTATAGCTCACTGTTAGCTTTTTATATCTGACGACTTTATTTAGGCTTCAAAATGTATAAATGTTGTGTTAACTTGTAAAGATTATCTTGATAGACAAAACATGTGAGTGTCATAACCATTTGTTAAACACAGAGCTTATTTTTTGCGATTTTACAAAAGTCTATGGGAAAAATGCATAGGCTTTCGATCGAGGGAACCCGTGCGCTGCTAACTTCTGGGTTGGCCTACAAAAACACGTCATCCCTGGGGCACTCTATTGAAAACACCATTCCTGAAATGTCCTCTTATTCTTTGGAATAAATTGTGGACTAAAGGTGTACAGAGCGCCCTCCGGCTACAAGTATGAATTGAAAACACCAGAGCTCATAGTGATAACAATGAATATAGAATAAATATAACTCTTCTGTATAGAAAATTGACATAAACATATGAGAATCCATCAATAGTTCTCCAAATGTGAATGCTTTTAAACTAAAAACCTATATTCAGACTCTTTGCATCACAGAAATACATTATATTTTAAAGAATATAATAAAATACCATTATTTTAAATTGAGCTGAGACATGATTACAGAGGTTTTTTCACAGCCTACCTGACTGAAAGGCCTCATTATTATGCAGCACCATTAGAGGTTCTTTAAGCGATTCTTTTGTCTTCTCAGGTGTAAATGAGCCATTATTCATGATGATTCACGCCTCCACGCATACTGTGTTTCTTGACAAAAAGTGTCTTACAAAAACTAAATCAATATATTGTTACATGAACAAGTAGGCATTATAATTTTTATATAATTTTGAAGCAAAAACTCTAGTCTACAACCCCCAATACCCAGAAGTCTTGCAAACACTGATTTAATATATATTTTTGGCCTTATTTCAGTGACTTAATTTTTTTGTTTTTTCAATAACCACTCATAAATGTTATTACTTCAAAAACACAAACATGTACATACATGTTCCTCACATATTATGATAGCCTAGTTTGTGCTGAATACAGTGTAATAACACCTTTGTCATTAATATGTTTATGAACAACTGGGTATGTCAGGGTATGTCAAAACTTCTCCAGGCCCCAAATCAGCCTCAGACTCCAGAGGGTTAAAGAAGTTATTACTCCACCCCCTGCATGACATCATTCACCAACGTGGTTGAACAACAGGTTTACGACAATACGGTTTTGGGAAACAGTCGTGACTAGCTAGTTGATTTGTTCAACAATGCATCGTACTATGGTAGTTCAGCAGCGAGTTACATCGCTGTTCGGGAAACGCACCCCAGACCGTTTTATAATCTGAATTCTCAGGAGGTCAAAACACCACCATATGTACTCACACAAGTGCATTTAGCCCAACACACAGCATTGTTTTGGATGTTCGGTAAGTCATAAAATTTGCCTTTTGTTTTGTATCTTTAGGTTCTGTGTTAAAAATGACAGTGTGAACACTAAGTAAACCAAGATTAAATGCATCATTTTGTCTTACTCAACAGAGTGCTGGTAATGTCACCACAGTTAAACTCAGGACATTTTTAGTGTCAAGATCTTCTTTTGGTATTACTGTCATCCATTTAGCAGCTTCTGTTTGCTTTACTGACATTCAGCTTAAGGGGACCTATTATGCCCATTTTTTACAAGATGCAATTTAAGTCTCTGGTGTCCCCGGAATGTGTATGTCAAGTTTCAGCTTAAAATACCTCACAGACCATTTATAAATCCATGCTGTAAATACCCATTTCTGACTACAGTCAAGAACATGCTGTTTTCGTGCATGTGCCTTTAAATGCATATGAGCTGCTGTGCTCCACCCCTTCTCCGCGATCACAGCTCCTGTCTCAATCAATTCTCTGCCAAATACTAAAACAAGATTTGCTTGGTTTTGATTATCATCTATATCACGATCACTCTAACTGATAGCATAGTTCTTCTTTCATCATTAAAGTTTATTAGTTCCATGCGTTTTAAAGCTATATCAGTTTAAACTTTTAATGGATAATTTTCTGGGCGCACTTATCCGAAGCACATGCACACACAGACAGCTGGCAAGTCTCGTGAGTAACTTCTCTTTCACATTTTTTGTTGTGTTTAAACTGTCAACACACACAAGGTTCTTGTTCACCGTTGTCACAAAAACAAAATGGAGGTGCCGCGGGTGGAAACGTGCAGATTAAGGGGCAGTAATATTATAATAATAAAAAAAAATCCCCTTCCTACGACACAAGGGGAGCCAAATCTGAGTGGGTCATTTTTCACATGCTTGCAGAGAAAGGCTTACCAAAACAAAGTTACTGGGTTGTCCTTTTTCACATTTTCTGTGTTGGTAGATGCACAAGAGACCTGATTATAGCACTTAAACATTGAAAAAGTCAGATTTTCATAAAATTACTCCTTTAAGAGAATTTGAAGTCCTGAGATGTCCTCTCCCTGCATAACATATAGCTAACAAACCATTAATCAGAGCTACTTAAATGACAACGTAACAAAAACTTGAGTTCACTTTAGTTTCTTATGACAGTATGAATGATATACCATGTGGTCAGATGTTTTCATCAGCATGAGAAAGTGTTCAGACAGGCACGTTGGCTTCATGGCAGTCTTTTGCAGCATGTTCGCTGTCCATATCAACAAGTACTGATTGGAGCTGGCTACGGTCATGTCAGGACAGTGCTGAGGTAAACAGTAAATCTCACACCCCTCCTCATCTCTTCAACCTGCCGCACTGGACAGCAGTTGCAAATGCTCAGAGAGACTGTAAATTTGATGCAGGTTGGCAAAGGGTGGTATGTTGTAAAAGAAAATCACTTGAGAAGAAGTGCATATACTCGAAGGTTAAACTCGAAGGTGACATAATGCTCTCTTTTTTGTCTATCTATTCATTTGTTAAAAAATGCAGTAACACTTTACAACAAGGTCCCATTAATTAACATTATGCATTAACTAATAATAAGCAATACATTTGTTACATTATTAATTTATCTTTGTTTACATTAGTTAATAAAAATGTAATTGATCTTTGGTTGGTCTATTAAATAGTATTAACAAAAACAACTTAAAAAAAAAACAACTTAATACATTTTGAAATTAACAATAAATGTAAATGCTTTAGAAGTATTTTTCATTGTTATTTTATGTTAAGTTATAGTTAACTAATGTTAAATGAAACCTTATTGTGATTTGTAACCAAAAATAAATTTAAAAAGAAGTAATTCATACCAACAATGACAAAGACAGCTTTTTATCATAATAATGTAACTAATGTAACTGAAATCATAATAAAGATATAAAAATTTCAGGCAATTTTTTTATGATGAGGCAAGGATAGTTCAGGTTGTCATTGTAACAAGGTGTTTTGTTCTTGTGTTTGATTTGAGTGGGTTTGCATGTGTTTTACTTTCCTGTGTTTAAGTTTGTTGTCATTGTTTTTCATTGATTGTTTTAGTTGTTGCACCTGGTGTTCATTTTGTTGATTAGTTTGCCTTTGCATTTAAATCCTGTGTTGTTTAGATCGTTGTCCATTCTTGTCGCATTTTACTGGTTATTCTGTTCATGTTTTTGGAGTCTAAGTATCTTAAACATGAAAAATGTATTTAATAAAATCGTTACTGCCAGCAATTATATCCTGCTCTTCTTATTCTTGCTGCAACCGAGTGTGACAGAAGAACGGACCTAACAAATGGATCTAGCAGCAGAACAAATCTTCCTCTTCAACCAGGGGGATCGCTCCCTCGAGGAGCACACAGAGGATTTCTCAGATCTGCACCATCATGTCCATTATGATGAAGACCACCTGTGTGTGTTTTTCCAGGCAGGTCTCAATGTGGAAGAACCACAAGAAAGCACCTGCCTGGAGACAATCTTCGAGGGATGCTTGTGGAGTTTGTGAACTGGGTGCGTCTACATAATGGATCCCCCTTTACCATCTATGAGAGAGAGGAGGAGTCAGCACACCAGTAACCGCAGTCCACACAGCACCCACTGCCTCCACAGCCTCCACCTCAGTGGACGTTAAACCAAAGCCCATAGAGCCCGAGCCCACCACGATTCCAGTGCCAGAGCCGATGCCTGAGCCAAAGATCATCCCGGAGCCCGAGCCCAGCAAAAAGTCTGACCAGTTGTTTGAGCCAGCAACATTGTCCTTACCTGTGGGAGTGCTGGTGGAATACATGGGGATGAAGTGGAGCCCTGTCCCTTCTACCTTCTACAAGGTGGATTAAGTACACTAAACTCTGATCCCTTGATAATTTTGGATGAGTGTGAATAGAGGACTATGTCTGTTTTGTCATCTCTTTGATATTCCCACCTCTGGCTGCTCCGCATCAACCAGAGAGTCCGTTCCTGAATTATCTGCCTGTTCAATGTTGGCCAAAGTGGCCGTTCCTGAATTATTTGAATGTCCTGCAGCCAAGGAGGGCGTTCCTGAAATACCTAAATGTCCAGCGTCAACCAGAGAGATCGTTCCTGAATAATCTGCCTGTTCCAAGTCGGCCAAAGAGGCCGTTCCTGAATTATCTGAATGTCCTGCGTTGACCAAGGAGGCCGATCCTAAATTATCTGCCTGTTCCACATCGGCCAAGGTGGTCATTCCTGAGCCAACCCTCTAGCTCCACCCAGAACCTCCAAACCCCTAACGCCACCTTAGCCTGTCGACCAGTAGGCTCCACCTTGGCTCCTCGCCCCCTCTGCCCCACCTGGGACCATAGTCCCTACCGCTCCACCGGGCTTCCTCGTCCCTCTGGCCACACCTTGGTCAGTTGTCTCCATGGACTTTCGGGGAGTTTGTCTGCGACTTGTCCCGTCACCCCTTTGGCTCCGTCGAGCTCCACCTTCTCTCTGGAGTCACCTTGTTTCTCAGTTGCACTGGCTCCACCTCAGCTCTCCAGCACACTGGCTTCATCTCGGCCCTGTGGCTCTGCCTTTGTCTCCAGGACCTTCTGTGTTGCCCAGTCTCATCTGCTCTTCAGTCTGCCTGGGTCTACACCGCCATCAGTTCCGCCTCAATCAGTCGTCCCCCAGATTCTGCCAGCCAGGTCTCCACCATAGCTCTCGACGACTCGCCTTGGGCCTGCATCCTGGTCTTCCTGCTGGGGATTCTGCACTGGCTCATCCCATCATCATCTTCGCCCTGGCTCCTCCATCCTCTGGGAGGTCCTGTTCAGTTGCCCTGCATTCTGCCAGCAATTAGATCCTCCTCTTGTCATCCTTGCTGCAACCATGTGTGACAGTCATGTGGTCATGTTTTTACCTGATTGTTACACCACATGACATTTTTACACTCATTAAAAGATCAGTAGATTAGTAAAAAGTAGAGACCAAAGATCAGTAAAAGATACATTTTTTGTGAAAATGTAAAGCTGGTCTGATGTTACATGGACTGAGCAGTTAAAAACTTCTAGTATCATCAAAAAGTAAAAAATGAAAAGGAAATTAAACAATCATGAAAAAGTATCTCTGTCAGGGAGTGAGCCAGAAGGGAAAGAAAGAGATAGAAAACAGGAAATAAGGGCAAGTATAGTGAAGTAGACACTAGTTGGTTGTCTACAGCCTGTCTGCCTAACAAGCATAAAGACGAAGAACCACCAACCTCTCTGCAGGTCCACAGAGAGACAGAACAGACAGTGCACCGTCTGCACTTCCTGTAACATTTTCTCTCTGTGGGAGAGAGAGATGGCCTAATTCCATCTCTCTTGTTTCTTTCTTGCTATTTAACAGATGCTTGCCATCCAAAGCAACCTTGGGTTCAATAATTGAATGGACAGTTCCAGTGGTGCAACCTGAGATGTGTCTTACTCAAGGACACAAGCAGGAGAGAGATTTCTCGCACTGTCCCATTATAAGCCCAGATCTTTAACCATTAGTCTACCAACTCTGTTTCTTTGATTCACTGACTCCAGATCGCATTTTAAAACATATTTTGTCTCCTTCTCCCTCACTCTCATTCATTCATCTCTTTGAAAGTGCTGATCGAAGATCTGAGAAAGAGAGAGGCAGACAGTGGAACAAATATTAAAAGATGGACATATCAATGTAGGGGGCTAAAACATAATAAATCTTTTACTAAGTCATTTGTATGTGTTTGAGGATGGATGGATCTGTGTGTGTATGTGATTATCCCATCATCAGATTCACTGGTGCGGTTAACTGGGGAAATCCCTTCAATTACAGATGCCCATCTCAGTCTCTAATCAGAAAGCATTCAGGCACATACATAACCGACTTGTTAACACACACACACACACACACACACACACACACACACACACACACACACACACACACACACACACATTTGATTATTACATTCACGCAGCACATATACATGCACACACACAAACAAAAACACATTTATTATCATGCTTGCCATTACTCTGCTAAGCTTAAATTGAATTTAATCCCCTCATACAATCATAATTTGCCTGTGCAGAATTATATGCTGCTTACTGAATCGTTAATGTGTGTGTTTTCATAATACGTTCATTCAGTAATATAGTACCGGCCTACCCTGTTGAAAAAACACCATTTGCTGGTTAGATATGTTTTGAAGGATGGCAGCTGGTTTGAGCTGGTTATAAACTGGTCCTGAGCTGGAGCTAGTTGCTTAGGACCAGCTTAGGACCAGACCTTGACCAGCTTAAACCAGCTCATGATCATCTAAGGACCAGCATAAACCAGCTCAAACCAGCTGCCAAGCTTCAAAACACACCAAATGCAGCCCGTTTGAAAATTTTGCCCCATATGAGGTTATTTTAAGTTGTTATAAATAATATTTATTGCAATCTAAAAGATAATTTAATAAGATTACAGACATATCAGTAAATTGGATTAGTAAATTGTTTCCCTTTTCCGTTTTTACGCAAACACAGCCCAAAGCATAACCTTTTAAAGTACCCTATATTTGATGGTGTGCGCAAACATGGGTGCTCGACACATATGCACTAAAGAGTTTCATCTTTGTCCAGTGTCTGCACTATTTCTCTCCAGAAGTTATGAGTTATAAAAAGGTCTTTATTCTAAAAATGTCTGTTGATGTTGTGGTCTACAGTAGTTTTGTTGTTGTTCTGTTTTACTCTTCTGTTTCTTTCTTGACTGTAAAACAAAGCACATAGGCAGTGTTGCCACCTTGTGGACCAACTAATTACATCAAAAAAATAAATGAATAAAATAAAAAAATAAAGGCACATTTGCCAGCAGAGTCTACACACAGAAAAATTGTGCTCGGGATCACAACATTTACATCATGTATTGCGAGAAAATGCAAAATGTATTGAAATGTTTTGAAATATATTTTTTCCATCCCATCTCATATTTTTACACCACCATGTACCTTTATGGTATCCACAGATACCCAAGGTAATTAAAACAAAAAGGATATATTTGTTAACATTAGTTACTAACAATGAAAAAAACTAAAGCATTTATTAATCTTAGTAAATGTTAATTTCAATATTTACTAACTAGTAACCAACATTAACTAATGGGACCTTAGTGTAAGTGTAAGTGTTACCAATTTTAAAATCCTCACTTTGCACTATCATTGCACTTTCATTTGACTATCATTGCAAAATCCTTACATATTTTCATGCTTGATTGTTTGTTTTACTATTTGTCAGATAGTAGGGATATTTTAGTTGGGGCCACTTTAACTGTAAACATATTCCCTTTTCCGCTTGCTTTATCCTGTGCATGAGTTTTTGAATGCAAAGTGGGTCTAAGATACAATATCAAACATTTATAGAATGAGTAGGCAGCGTCTAGCTTCCTTTTTTAAGATTGTACCCTGAAGGAGAGATCCTAATTGCAACAGATTCATTTTCCACATTCTGTTTGAAGTTGTGCTGTGTCAAGTATCAAGTGTAATAAATTCTCTCATTCCTCACTGAAATCCATGCCAGCCCCAGCCTAACTGCAGAGCGGGGCACATGCCACGGCTGAAGCTGGGATACAGGGGAAGACAGAGCCGGATAGCCATGTTATATAATGAGGTGCTAAAGAGATTAGTTTCATGTTGACACAACACAGTTCCTTTGAACTCCATCAGAATTATCAGGGGCTTCGCTGACTCAAGTATATAGGGCAGTTGCATCCAATTTTTTAATGTTTATTGTATAAAAATACCACAAAGTACAGTGATAGTAAGACTATGATATTCTGATATTATGAATATATAATTACCATTTTTAAATACCATAGTTAGAGATGTACAATATCTATACTATTTTGGTTTTCGCCATATACTTGACATTGTTTCATTTACTGGAACCAGTCGATATTGTATTTTATTTTGTTTACTTAATTATTAGTGCTCATTTCCATTTATTTTTGCCATCATTTAACACTCATAAATCCACTAATAATTTAAAAGGGTCCTTAATTGTGATTTCACTTTTTTTTTTTTTAAACAACATCTCAGTTACGACACTCAAAGTTCAATGCAAAGGAAGATATTTTATTTTACAGAAATTGTAAGGACTACAACAAATGCCTGGTAGGGACTACAACAAGCTTCTTCCTTGGTTGGTGACATCACAAACTCCAAAATTTACATAAACCCCGCCCCCAGGAACACGCAACAAGGGGGGTCAATGAGTTGAATCATCTCCACAGCAACTACATAAATTTATCCACTAACCATTCAGAAACGTCCAGTTTCATTCTAAAAGTTGTAACTTCTTCCTGAGTCTCTCCATCAGTGTCGACTCTGGTTTGAACAATGTAAGGCTGAACACTGTTACTGACAATCCTCATTTTGGCTACTTTGTTGTTGTTGAGCATGCAAGGCGCGAACTGTTAAAACTCCGCCCTCTTTTGGAAAGCGGGCTGGGAGCAGCAGCTCATTTGCATTTAAAGGGACACACAAAAAGGGCATATTTTTGCTCACACCCAAATAGGGGCAAATTTGACAAGCTACAATAAATTATCTGTGGGGTATTTTGAGCTGAAACTTCACAGACACATTCTGGAGACACCAGAGACATTATATTACATCTTGTGAAAAGGGGCATAATAGGTCCCCTTTAATAACACTGTTAAATTAAATATTTAGTAAATCTCAAAATATCTCAAAATCTGATTTTATTTATTTAAACATAATTGGCCACAACATAAAAATAATTCTAATATAAAATTATACTTATTTAAAAAAAAAATTATAAATCTATTTGAATATAGTGAGAAAATACTATCAATCTATTCCTGGTCCCAGCCTCACCTGTCTGCCTCTTTGCCTGCCAGTGGGATGCTGGGTAATAGGGTCCTCTTGTAGGATGCAGCAGGGCGCCCAACATCATGATTGGAGGGTCGTAGCCCTAAACTGTGGAGTCCTCTTTTCCAGGGATTACCTAACACAAAACAGATTAATTTAATATGTGAAATGCTTTAAAGGTGCCTTAGAACCAGTTTTTACAAGATGTAATATGTCTAAGGTGTCCACTGAATGTGTCTGTGAAGTTTCAGCTCAAAATACCCCATAGTTTTTTTTAGATTAATTTTTTTAACGGCCTATTTTGGGGCATCATTAACTATGCACCGATTCAGGCTGCGGCCCCTTTAAATCGCGCACTCCCTGCCCCCTGAGCTCTCGACTATAATACAGCGCATTTACAAAGTTCACACAGCTAATATAACCCTCAAATGGATCTTTACAAGATGTTCGTCATGCATGCTGCATGCGTGCTTCGGATCATGTGAGTATAATATTTATTTGGATGTTTACATTTGATTCTGAATGAGTTTGATAGTGCTCCGTGGCTAAAGCTAACATTACACACTGTTGGAGAGATTTATAAAGAATGAAGTTGTGTTTATGAATTATACAGACTGCAAGTGTTTAAAAATGCAAATAGCTACGGCTCTCTTGTCTCCGTGAATACAGTAAGAAACGATGGTAACTTTAACCACATTTAACAGTACATTAGCAACATGCTAACGAAACATTTAGAAAGACAATTTACAAATATCACTAAAAATATCATGTTATCATGAATCATGTCAGTTATTATCGCTCCATCTGCCATTTTTCACTATTGTTCTTGCTTGCTTACCTAGTCTGATGATTCAGCTGTGCACAGATCCAGACGTTAATACTGGCTGCCCTTGTGTAATGCCTTGAACATGGGATGGCATATGCAAATATTGGGGTCATACATATTAATGATCCCGACTGTTACATAACAGTCGTGTTATGTTGAGATTCGCCTGTTCTTCTGAGGTCTTTTAAACAAATGAGATTTACACAAGAAGGAGGAAACAATGGAGTTTGAGGCTCACTGTATGTCATTTCCATGTACTGAACTCTTGTTATTTAACTATCCCAAGGTAAATTCTATTTTTGATTCTAGGGCACCTTTAACTTCTTCTAGAGAGATTTAACTCCTCAGACACCTGTTTTGATGGAGATGAGGTCTCTGTGTAGTCTGCGCTGTTCTCTGGTCAGTGTGTTGATGTGGTAATGTTTAGCCTGGTCGAGTCTCTGCAGACCCTCAGCCAGTTTGGCCTCGGTCCTCTTCTCTTCTCGTCTCTGAGCCTCACCGGGCCATGGCAACCAGTCTCTACGACGCATACCTGATGATGACATTTCAATAATATATTTACACAAAACTGATAAAGCAATATCAATATCGTAACAAAACAAAAAATTTAGGTAAATTCAGACCAACAGCATAAATGTAAGTACTGCTTTCATACAACATCTCAGTAAACAAAAAGTTATTGAGTAACTTGCATGTTAGACACAATATTGTCAGTTACTTCTCTCCATTTTTGCTCCGATGTGTAGGGTCTGCACAGTCTCAAGGATGAGCAGGTCCCACCATAAACTGTGTTTAAGCCTCAATTCACGGAACTTTGGTTTGTAAATCTTACATCGATTCCGGCCCGGCAGACACTAATGGATCACGAGACCTTCTTTTTATGACTATTTCGATAAGTCCCAAACCTCTCCTCTGTGACTTCAAAGGAGATGCGAACGCCACGGATCGGGTTTCGAAAGACAGGCCCGAATTCCAAACGGTCATAAAAAGAGAAAATACACGCACGCACCCACAGACACACACTCACATACAAAGACTGTATACACAAATATTATACCTGCAAATATGAATGTACCTGCCATTGTAGTGCTCGCTGCATGTATGTGTTACTAGTATAGAATCGTAGAATTGACTGTAGTAGGTTAGCTTTCATGTTAAACGATAGTAATAGAGTGTAAAGTGTATCTTCTTTATATGACGAGCGACACCTGTCGAGTTTGATCTCTCCGTAAAGCTGTGAATCCGAGCTATTCACTCATGTACGTTACATTTCTGCCAAATGCATCGTTCAATGTTTAATAATACTATGAAGGAAATGCACTGATTCAACATACCATAAATTTATTCGGGAGACAGGACAAAGGAATGTGGAAACCCGCCAAATTGCAACGCTATCATTGGAGGACGTTATCAGTAAGGCGTTCTGGTCTGTTGTCTTTAAAATACCACAACACGCGTCTTTTGGAGGCACAAGTTTTCTGCACGGGTTCCTGCCGTCAAGACGGACTCTCTTCTTTATTTTCCGGTCATATTACAACAGTTAAACCCTCGTTTGAAACTTCGCCGAAACAACCTCCGGAAGAAGAAGCAACTATCAAACAGAGCGCTCCAAAACTCCAAGCACCCTGACTAACCTATGCAAGTATAACGTTTTTACGATCTTAAATACTGAGGTTCCTTGCTGGCTCTTAAAGGTGAACTGTTGCAATTTGACCTGCTTTGATCATCTCTTTCGTTTCTGCCTTTCCCTCTACTTTGTATGTATTTGTATTTACTTGTGTCCATTTAGCCGTATAACCTGTGTATTACCCGTTTCGTATATTAAACTCATTTTATCCATGCTTTTTGTTCACTTGCTCATTTTAGCAACAACCGAGTCACTTTAACGTTCTGATTCTAATATCCTTGCTCTATATTTGAAGGCTATGATAGAAAGTTAGTCTCCCGGCCCGAGAATAACATTTCTGTCATGATAATCTGTGGATAATTGTCCGTTTCGGTGGACGAACTGATAGTTTTCCACATAATTATTCAACCAGAACTAATCATATATGTGATTGATTATAATTCGTTGTAGTTAATTCACCATATATGTTTAATTCCCCGTTGGGTCGATATATGAACGTCATAAAGCTTTCTGAATTATGATATTCATATTTCATCCATAAATTGATTAATAACTGTACATCGCTACATTTATTTGGTGGAGTATTCGCGAGCATCGTTTTAAACTTGGTTGTTGAAAAAAAAGCAAGGTAGAATAATTGGTGTGTGATTTAATGTTCATGCGCGCTTTTATTCAGTGAGAAGACGCACGAGTCCTCACACTACTCACCGTTAACAAGCTGCTTTTGTGTCTAAAAACACGGTAGTAAATTGTTGAACGTGAAATACACTGCAGTCCATTAATATGTCAAGCTCTTATCTGTGAAGGACGACAATCTTTGCAGTAAGTTACAGTTTTGAATATTAATTTCCGCTTGAATGAAACGAATTGATCGTCATTAAGCGTGTTCTGAAACGAGATTTTGTAGCGAGTTTCCTATTTAATCTCTGCAAAGGCCTTATCTGCCGCTATTTTAATTGAATTATTTGTGTCGTCCAATTATTCAAAAATAGCGTCTCGCTCCCTTGGTAACTAATTGGACTAGCTACCCAAAAGACGTTACCAAATACAAGTCTAATCAGAAAACAGTTTACCTGCTTTATCCGATTTGACTTGTAAAGTTGGAGCCAGTCGAAAAAACGCCCTGATCCAGCGTGACTAATAACAGCAGTGAATTATCCTGCAGTTACATATTTGTGCACTAAAATTTGTGCAAAAACGGGGTCACTAAACCCCGAGGTTCCAAAGTTTTATACTTAGGATAAAAGGTTGCACCAGTCCAGTGAACTGGCACAGAAGAATCCGCCGAGATTCTAAAAAGAGTTTGTATGTGATATGTGCAGTTAGATCAGCTGAAACGCTAATTTAAAAATATCACAGAGGTGGATGCAGTAACGCTGACCAGACGCCAGAGGGCAGTCTGTCCAGGTGGGGTACCCCCCCCTACTTCACTGTTGTGTGGACTCAGTAACGCCACCGTGTGGACGTTCTGAGTTAAAGCTGCTCTCCGTACGTTGAACTGAATTGTCTCCAAATTCGCCCGTGACTACTTCAACGTTGCTGTTATAACTGTTTGTTGATGGTTATGCTTTCCAATCGTTTTTGGAAGGTGGTTTACTTATTTAAATTTGGTTTAAACACGTTTTAAATTTTTAATTTAGATTAAGTTGCCCTTCCAACCAGAGAATTCACTTCCTGGAAGTGCTCCCCCGTGTGGACGGATCCGGAAGTCAATTCCCTGCCATCTGTGTGTCCTTTCCTCTCCTTGGTTCCTTTGGTCACAGACTTATTCTATTCTATTCTATTCTATTCTATTCTATTTTTATTTTATGTTACTCCATTCTACTCCTTTGGTTTAACTCAGTTTTGTTGGTTCTTCTCCCTCTCTTTCTCTTGAGTTATTATTTTATTTTATTTTATTTTATGTTATTTTATTAGTAATTGTTTTTTTTGTTTGTTTGTTTATTTATTTTGCTTTATTTACTTCGGAAATTCTTTCCCTTGTATTACTTAATGCTGTATTCTATTCACTCTTAGTCCTGTGTCCTGTATGTTATTGGCTGGCAATAACATACACACACACACCCAAGCCTCCCTTATTTCATACACTTATTTTTAAATTTAATTGAACAACATTCAATTGTAATTTAAGATTAAGTAGTGTCAATCAGTTGGCATTCTGCTTACCAAGAAGCACTCCTCTTTAGGGAATTCACAAATAGGGAAGGCTTTCTCCTCTCTTTGCCCCACGCTGTTCTTCTGTGCATTTATTTCAATTTAATTGAGCAAGAGTTCAATTCAAGTTTGAATCAAGTGCCTCTGAATTGTGTTTTTCTTTTCTCTCTCCTTTCCCATTCTATTTCTATGCACTGGTTTAAATTTAATTGAACAGGCTTTAATTCAAATTTGAATCAAATGCATCTGAATTGTTTTGTTTTATTTTGCCTTTTGTCCGGCTTCCAGCTCAGTTAAGATCCCTATCCTGTTATCCTACACACTTGATTATTTAAATTTGGTTTAAACAAGACTTAAATTGAGATTTGAATGTACAATTAAGTTGTGTTTACTTGACTGTTTGTGTACTTGCAGACAAGGCCCTCTAGCACCCGGTGGGGAGTTGACGGTTGTTCCAGTGGGTTCCAGTGAAGTGGAGTTGCCTGGCCTGGCGAATCTGACACGTGCCTGTGTGTGAATCGCAGGACGTTTCTGGCCTCACACCACGGGCAGCACGCAGAGACATTAGCAGGTTGGGTGTGTCAGGTGCAGGGAGGCGACGAGTCCAGTTGGAACCCAAGGCAATTTTGTTTAATTTCCCTGTTTCTGCTCGACAGAACCGCCCTTTGAGTAACTGCCTGCGGGGTCAGACTCAGGGGTTGGGAAAAATTCAATTTTGACCTGCCAATCTGGCCGTCGGCGTTAATACCTCGCCTGAAAACGCAATTGTGCTGAAGGTCACTGTTTGAGAGGCTGCGTCGTGGTGCAAGAAGGACAGGACGTCCGCGGACACCGCAGTCGGGTGTGGGAACGTCTAGGAGAGGCTGCCCCGTCACTGAGTTCTCATCTGGGCACTCGCAATTCACCCCAGGCCTAGAGTAACAACGTACAGTCCCTTCCCTTAGTGAAAACTACAAGATATTACATATCTTTCATTCCTTTAGGTTCTGGCCAACGCTGTTACTTTTAAGCCATACCCTCCCTCTCAGTTTTATGACTCAACGGCGCCCTCGCCTGGCCCCGTCATAATCCCAGAGGCGATAGGAAGTTTAAGCTCAATTTCTCCCCTTTAGCCCTTCACATTTTGTTTTATTGCTATTCTACGTCTATTCCTTTCTATTTTGTTTACTGCTCTATTTCTCATTTAATTGCATCCACTCTGTTCTGTTTTCTTTTCTGCTGTGTTTGTTTCTTTCAGTTCACGTAGAAGCAGAACCTGTGAGAGCCACCACGGAAAACTGAGTAATAGATAGACGACCGAGCAGCGAGAGTCGCCAAAGGACTCTTAGAACTACCGCCTGTCAAAATCTATAGTTAAATCCGGCACTCACCCACACAAATTGACCTACGTGGTCCTTCTTGGTTTGACAATTAAGTGTCAAACCTACCTTCCACTAACTGTCTGCACCAGTTAACTGGAACCACACAAAAGAATTATCTAATTACGTATTACGTAACCGCTAATCCCTGCACAAGCTTGCATTGGTTCTTGTCTTTGTTGTGCTGTCTTTCTCTCGTCAACAGTAGAAGCCACTATGTCACGAGCATCCAGCCCTGACACCCACTGGGACCATCTCGAGACCTGGCTGGGCGTCATGACCAACCCGTTCCTGCCCAATGCCGCCGGCGACCTCCAGCATCTGAGCCGCGAGCAGCTGGACGGGGACTTGAATCGACTGATGGCCCACGATCCGATGCAGAGCTACAGTCACAAAGAATGGGCAAGACTCATCGGAGGCCTCGCCCACAACCTCATCGCCCAGGCAAGGCTCAATGAAAGGAGCAACGCACTTCTGGAGCAGGAAGTCGCGGCGCTCAAGCTCCAGGCTGAGGAAGCCCGGAGGAACCAGGCTCAGACCCAACATCGTCTTGATCAGCTACTCCTCGAAACCCCAGATCAGCGTAGGACAGCGGAGGAATCTGATCCTGAGCTACAGGAGGAAGTCGAGAGACTCCAAAAGGCCCTCGAAGAGCTCCACTTGGAGACGGGGCGCAGAGAGCAGATGGAAAAGCAATCCATAGAGGAACTAACTGGAAAACTCCAGCAAGGTGAAGCTCTCCTAGCAAGAGCAGAGATTGAACTGAAAGAAAGAGATGCTAAAGCCCGGGCCTGTGAAAATCACCTTAAACTGGCCCGAAGTGAGATCACTGCTCTGAAACAGCAAAGAGACTATCTTAGAGATGAATTGGACACTGTGCACCGAGAACTAAAGCATTCCTATAAACTGCAAAGCGAATTGGGAGGAGACTTGCATGCCATGCAGCTCCCTCTAGCCACTGGACCTAAGTGCCCCAGTCAAGAGTCCCTAGTTCGCGAGGGGGTGAAAGCCCACTGCCAAAAACATCCAGCCTCCAAGAACCATGGTCAGGAGCAAAGGGATGGGAGCCACCCCAGAAAAGCCGCGCTGCGAGCTATGGCGTGATTCCCAAAGAGCTGGACAAGCTAGCAAAGAATATCCCCACTTTCACTCCAAACCCAGCAGGGGGTGTCGACGTGCACGCGTATTTGCAAGACATTGACTTCCTGTTGCAAAATGTGGCCAACGTGAGTGCATGGGACAAGTTGTATCTACTCCGCATCACGTCCAGCCGTGACGTGCGCAGCTTCCTGGATCGGCAGCCAGAAGCTGTCAAAGCAGACTACCAGCTGCTGCGACAGGCTCTGATCAAAGAGTTTTCTGACCCTGAATCGGACCAAGGGCTCCTCGCGGCCATGGATCTTAAACAGGGCCGACTGGAAACTCCACAAGCATATTACAACCGTATACGAAAGGCCTACTTCGGAGCACGCAACGAACCAGGAATGGAGGAAGATTTCAACTTTAAGACTTTGTTTCTTAGAAACCTGCACACTGCAGTAAGTCATCATCTGGGAGTCCTGGCCTGCCCACGAAGTATGTCTATTCAACAGCTGCGAGATTTAGCCTACAAAGCTTATTCCAAGCAAAGGGCCATATCTGAAAAGACTGTTAAAAATCCAACCATCTACCCGGTCTCTGATCACTGCCCAGAACTGGCCCTAGAGGGCGCACACACACACCACAGTGACAGACCGTTCAACCGAGAGGCAAGACAGTTCCCAGCCAGCAGAGGGCAGCCTCACCACGAGGGCGCCCGTCCCAAGCACCAGAGCGGACACTCTGAAAGATTCTGGGACAGGCCACATCCAGCCAGCAACCAAAGGGGCGGGGCCGCATGGGAGACCAGCCGGCGACCCAGAAATGGCAGGCCTTCATCGGATAGAGCCTCAAGCCCCAATCGCCAAAGACAGAAGGCCTCTCGACGTGCATCAAACAAGTCCAAGTCCGAGCCCTCACAGGAGTCGAGCAACGCAGTTATGTCTGAGTCTGCGGAGATTCTGAAAGTCCTGAAAGAGCTGATCCAGGAAAAGCCCAAAAAGGAGGACAAGAAGGACAAGTCAGACTCCTTATGACTAGAAGCAAGGTCTGCCCCTAACGTCTGCCCTGACAGCCCTTTAACACAACCTCACACCCAACTCACAGTTGACCAGAGACTTACCACACAGTCAGTTAGTACATCACAGAGTGACCTCATCACACAGTCACCTCAGCCAACAACCGCACACTCCGAGCAAACCAGCTCACATCAACCCACCGACGACCAGGACGCCACGGTACCAGAAAGTGCCGTCTTGGTTGTCTGCCTCCCAAACGAATCACATAACACCAGCCCCACTTGCTTATCGGTCAGCACCCAAGCCCCGGTACCAAGACTCCTGGGAAACCTTATCGAAAAGGGGTGGCCCGAAAGCTGTACATAGCCATCACTGTGGAAAATGATGTGAGGATTGAGGCCCTTGTAGACACGGGAGCAGACCTAACTTTGATGTCAACTAACCTTTTTGAAAGACTCAGACATGAAGCAAAGAAACAAAATCGAACTCTTAAATCACAAAAATGTGAGCTAAATGTGCAGTCATACAGCCAAACTGAGATCCAACTTGAACAAATAGCTCCCATTCATCTAACCATCGGTCCAATGAGTTTGGTACACCCCGTATACATCTCACCGATGGACACGTTTCCCCTGCTCATTGGCAAAGATTTGCTAGATCGCTTTGAGCCCCTATTGGACTTCAGACAGCTGAAAATTTGGGCTCAAGTACGAGAACCGCGGCCTTTCCAGTCACCCAGGTCATCTGAGCCAGACTGTCAGGTCACAGAGGTCACGGGAAACCCCACAGCTAGCTGCGGGAACCCCGTCTCAGCACCAGGGCAAAGTTCAAGTTCGCTCCTCTGCACCTTTCAGCTCACCACAGACTCTGACTCCTTCTGCCCCAAGGTCACACCAGACCTGCAGCTGAACGGCTTAACAACCACAGACATTATTCCCACACTGTGGGCAGACAACTCAGCCTTCAGCCACACGCTGTTAAGTGCTCTCAGTGAAGGAACACCGGACCTCCCATTTGTCAACAAGCAAACACACTTTCCACTAGACTTTCGTCTGCCAACCATGATGACTGTCAAGGACATCTGCGTTTTGAACTGCAAATGGAACAACCGGCATTTAACCCATCCCTTCCTGGTCCTTCCAGACCTCCTGATGCACTCTAATGCTCACACGGACAGTGCAAATGAGTTGTTGTGGGCCCCAATGACTGTACAGCTTCCTGTTGTCCCTGTCAACACTGCCAACTTCCTGTCAGGCCAGACCACCCAAGAGGTCTGCATCCTGATCCACATACAGGAAACTGTAGTACCACCTTACACCAAAGGGGGTGCTGTTTGGCTCCACACACAGGAAACTGTAGTACCACCTTACACCAAAGGGGGTGCTGTTTGGCTCCACACACAGGAAACGGTAGTACCACCTTACACCAAAGGGGGTGCTGTTTGGCTCCACACACAGGAAACTGTAGTACCACCTTACACCAAAGGGGGTGCTGTTTGGCTCAACAGGCAATGTGGTCAAACCTTAAGCCACATGCTGGGCTCCTTCACACTTTCACCTGAAGGCGTGGAACTTAGACTCACTCTAAAAGCCACACCCTTAACTGAAGTGTCATCTTATGTAGTCCACAGTTGGCTCAACGAAGGCATGGTCACAGACATCAGCATTCCCAAAGCCTATCATCTAGAATGGATAATGGACCACAGCCCCTATGACTTTGAACTCAGGTTAACAGTCATTAACTTAATACCAGCTGCCATGGCCCCAGAAGGAAGCTTAAGCAACACAAGTTTCACAGCATCCTTCAAGAGCATCTCCATCACCCCCATCAAACTGGTACCCACAGAACAGGTGCACAGAACGGAGCTGATGGAGGACAAACACCTTGCAGTACCCACAGTCTCTGACCAGCCTGCCTGCGAAACTCAAAAAGGCGCTGCACCACTGACAGCCAACCTGACAACTAACCCCACAACAGAGGAGCCATTCCCAAGGTTTGAGCCTAAAGGCCAACAGATCCAGAAAAATGCAAATGTCCCAAAGAATGATGCAGACTGTCAAAAACTTCAACAGTTCCTGAACAAATCCAGAGTGTCATTTGCCAAATACTCTTTAGACTGTGGCCTCACTAACTTTCATACAATGGGTGTTTCCACACACCCAAACACTCCTCCCACCTGCATCAAACAGTACAATGGTCCTATTGCCTCACATGAACCAGTGCAGGAAACTAGTCGTTTCCTGGAAGAAAAAGGTGTCACCTGCCCATGCAACAGCACCTATTCAGTCCCTACCTGGTCCATTGTCAAACCAGACAGCAAGTGGCGACCCACCAGCGACTTCAGGAAGCTGAACCAGCAAGTGCCACTGCCACGACGTGCCAGAAAGCACAAGTCTGCACGGAGCGGAGATTCAGCTGCCTGCCAAAACGGCTATAACAGCACACCAGCATTGACACTTGAGATAATGGTACCCCAACAACAGCAACCAACCTGTCACAGGTACCTCAAAGAGAATGCGTGCCAAGGAATGCCCACGGCCTACGTCGATGGACGTTCCTACAGCCATGAGGGCATCCTACAGGCAAGTGCAGGGGTACGATGGTTAAACAACCAACCCTGCCAACCACAGAACGGCAGGTGGGGTCCCCAGTCACGTCAGTATGGTGAAGCAGCAGCTACCCTCATAACCCTTCAAGTCTCCTCTGTCCATAACATCAGAGGACTCATGTGCACAAACGCACACTATGCTAGATCTTGTTTCACATACCATCTTCTGGGCTGGAAACAAACTGGTTTCAAGACTAAATGCAACAAGCAGGTGAAACGTCAACACATGTTCCAAACACGTGATGACATCACCCAAACACACGACACGATCACTTACGGGGAAAAGGTGAAAAGATGCTTAAAGCAACCAGGGCGTGACAAAGGCTTGAACGACCAAACTAATGCCCTTGCCAAGGCTGGCACACTGCATAACAAGCTATGGTCACACCCACCCCATTCACCCACCCTCAGTGTGGCAACAACAACCCGCAGCCAGCGGACTGTTCCTGCAACATTTCCCGCCTTACTGCCACTGCCACTGACAACCAAACTTGCCAACACTTCCATGCGAAATGTTTTGCGCCACCACTCAGACCCCTCCAACCTCCCGTTCACGGCATATGGTCCCACGACGGCCCCTGGCCACAAACGACTACATGAGTCCAACCACATGCTGCGTGTGGGAGTGAACTTTCTAAAATATGTCCCTGATGTCCTCACTGCGCCAAAGCTTGTACTGCCACAGGGCCAAAAGGGGGTGAACTGATGTACGCCCACAACACACCATGTGCCAAACACCATGGCACCAGAATCACTCATGAGACATTAAAACAAGTGGCGTACTGGCCCAGCATGCAGCAAGATGTGGCAGAGCACGCCAGAGGATGTCAAGTTTGCCGTCACGTCCAGACTGCAAACGCAAAGCACCGAGCTCCACTGCAAAACCGAGGAGTCACGTTTCCACGGTCAGTCGACCAGAAAGACTGGACTGTAAAACCTCCTCTGATGCTCATGGCCATCACAGACACCATACAGGAGTCAACTCAGGTGTTCCCCACGGAACTACTGATGGCACGGCAGGTGCCACTGCCGTTGCACCTGTACCAACCGGGAGACTTGAGTCTCATCACAGCCTGCTCCCCTCATCAGCATCGCAACAAGCTCCGCCTACCACTGAGAAAACAACTCGCAACACAGAGCCAAACACTACGAACCACCTGCAAATCCCGGAAAGGTATTGTGGTGGTTCTCTATACTCACAGTTTCCTGCTGATCCAAACGGTGAACTCAAGGAAGCAACTGTTTACTGTCTTCCAAAATGACTTCGCCCAAACTCAGCTCGTCACTGCTCTAATGACGGACATGCTGCGGGAAGTGAGCTCCTCCATGGACAACCTGGCCATGGGAAGGATTCCCCCATACCTCGTACCCCTGAGCCTCGTACAAACTGTGCTGGCCTCTGCTGTCGTCAGACCCACGGACCCTATCCAAACCCACCTTGCCTACTCCCTGGGTAGTGCCATCCTACTGCATGTCGACCCCGAACAAAGGGAGTTGGCCTTCCTCCTAAACCTACCTATCATCGAACCAGATAACATCTACCGACTCAAAGACATTGTCAATGTCGGGTTTTGGAAGGGTAACACCCACATCAAGATACACACTCCAGCTGTGGTAGCATACCACGACAGCAACCCCCAACTGTACCTGGCTCCCAATTTACGCATGTGTGTTTTGACCAAAGACATTCATTACCTCTGCCCTAGCAAACCTTTCCTCAGAGACAATACTGAAGGAATCTGCGGGTTACAGCCCATGATCAGCGACACACGCTGCCCTGCCGAGGCCAAGCCTCGCACCCAAATCGTCGGAACACAAGCTGAGATTGTGGGCAATCGATGGCTTGTTAACACTCCCACTCGCACCGCCACCCTGACTTACGATCAGCACGACACTGCCACTCGGGTCAGCCTGCCCAGTCAAAGCATGTGGATCCAGGTACCCCTGGGTGCCATCCTCCACCTCGATGACCTGGCCTTGTACCACATCTCAAGTGAGGAGTACCAGTCAGAACTGGAGATCCCACCCTTTTTCATGAACCACAACCTCACTTTGGCCCCCGAGCTGGAACTGAGGATTGAGAAAGGGGGGTCCCAGTTAATTGACATTGCTCCTGTCGACGCCGCCCTCCAAGCACTCTCCCGACTGCCCATTCTGACCAGCTCACCTATAGCCCAAGCTTGGACTGCCGCAAACACAGCCCTTTGCCTCTCCATGGCAATCGGATACATACTGACCCTAGGCCTAGCCTTCATCCTTTTCAAGAGGATGAAGGGGATGCAAGCGTCCATGGACAAGTGCCTGCCTGCCCTTCCCCGGGGTTTCAAGAGGAAACCAAGGAGAGGAGGCACCAACATGGAGAACGTACCAAATCTCATCGAAATGGACTCTCCCTTCGACGACCCAAAGACCGAGGACCAGTAGGGACCACCTGCTGTCCGACATCTGTGCCATCCGACCTCGCTACCGTCCAACGAGATCCGCACGGGGACCTCACTGGCCGAAAGGGGGAAACTGTAGGGTCTGCACAGTCTCAAGGATGAGCAGGTCCCACCATAAACTGTGTTTAAGCCTCAATTCACGGAACTTTGGTTTGTAAATCTTACATCGATTCCGGCCCGGCAGACACTAATGGATCACGAGACCTTCTTTTTATGACTATTTCGATAAGTCCCAAACCTCTCCTCTGTGACTTCAAAGGAGATGCGAACGCCACGGATCGGGTTTCGAAAGACAGGCCCGAATTCCAAACGGTCATAAAAAGAGAAAATACACGCACGCACCCACAGACACACACTCACATACAAAGACTGTATACACAAATATTATACCTGCAAATATGAATGTACCTGCCATTGTAGTGCTCGCTGCATGTATGTGTTACTAGTATAGAATCGTAGAATTGACTGTAGTAGGTTAGCTTTCATGTTAAACGATAGTAATAGAGTGTAAAGTGTATCTTCTTTATATGACGAGCGACACCTGTCGAGTTTGATCTCTCCGTAAAGCTGTGAATCCGAGCTATTCACTCATGTACGTTACATTTCTGCCAAATGCATCGTTCAATGTTTAATAATACTATGAAGGAAATGCACTGATTCAACATACCATAAATTTATTCGGGAGACAGGACAAAGGAATGTGGAAACCCGCCAAATTGCAACGCTATCATTGGAGGACGTTATCAGTAAGGCGTTCTGGTCTGTTGTCTTTAAAATACCACAACACGCGTCTTTTGGAGGCACAAGTTTTCTGCACGGGTTCCTGCCGTCAAGACGGACTCTCTTCTTTATTTTCCGGTCATATTACAACAGTTAAACCCTCGTTTGAAACTTCGCCGAAACAACCTCCGGAAGAAGAAGCAACTATCAAACAGAGCGCTCCAAAACTCCAAGCACCCTGACTAACCTATGCAAGTATAACGTTTTTACGATCTTAAATACTGAGGTTCCTTGCTGGCTCTTAAAGGTGAACTGTTGCAATTTGACCTGCTTTGATCATCTCTTTCGTTTCTGCCTTTCCCTCTACTTTGTATGTATTTGTATTTACTTGTGTCCATTTAGCCGTATAACCTGTGTATTACCCGTTTCGTATATTAAACTCATTTTATCCATGCTTTTTGTTCACTTGCTCATTTTAGCAACAACCGAGTCACTTTAACGTTCTGATTCTAATATCCTTGCTCTATATTTGAAGGCTATGATAGAAAGTTAGTCTCCCGGCCCGAGAATAACATTTCTGTCATGATAATCTGTGGATAATTGTCCGTTTCGGTGGACGAACTGATAGTTTTCCACATAATTATTCAACCAGAACTAATCATATATGTGATTGATTATAATTCGTTGTAGTTAATTCACCATATATGTTTAATTCCCCGTTGGGTCGATATATGAACGTCATAAAGCTTTCTGAATTATGATATTCATATTTCATCCATAAATTGATTAATAACTGTACATCGCTACAGATGTTTCATTTTTCTCAATGAAAATAGGTCTAAACAGAGTTAAAATAGAGCTTACCATTGTGTGTCTAAGTACCTTAATGAATTGGTTCATTCAGTGAATGAATCAGTGACTCAGTCATAGAGGCCCCAGCCACTTGTATTCATTCCTAAATAATTCAGCATTCTGAATGAATTGGTTGAGTGAATGTTTCAATGACTCACTCATTGACAGTCACTTGTCGCCACCTACCAGAATAATATGTGGAACGATGAGAAAAGTGCAGTGGAAAAACAGTGAAATGTCCAATTGCTTTTGGACTATAAGGGCTCTTGGAACATAGCTCGGCCATAGTCCATAAAGTCCAAATGTACTAACAATCATAAATTGTGTTTCTTTAACTCAAATCACACTATAATAACTAACAAACTAACTAGCTAAATATTTTTCAGTCTCGTTCAGCTATTGGCTCTTTTAATTTCGACAGTCTTCACATAGGACTGTAGGAATTAAATAATTTTACTTCCATTCCTACAGTCTCCACAATTCTCCCATTTCCTAGTTCTCCAATATATCCCTGGTCTCTCTGTCTTTGAAGAGATGTAACAGTATATACAGTACACAATACAAAATATCAAACCAAAACATCAGCAACAAATTCACAATTCACAAAATGACTTTCAAATAGATAATCCAAAATATAAACCATGTGTAAGCCTAATACAAGAAGATTGGGAAAACACATACACCTACCAACACATGTTCTCATACTCAGTATTGTATATTCTTCCAATGGGCTCTCTGATATGTCAAGCTTGACTGTGTAACTCACTGTATCGTTATTCACAACCATATTCAGCATATCCATCTCACTTGCCAAAAGAATATAATTATTCATAGCATCTCATTCACTCAAATCCACATTTGCTTTTTGATAACTGGGTCAGCTAAAGAGATTCTTAATGCTGAATAGTTTGAAACACTGTACTAGCATTTCTTACTAAAAACAATGAGATTTAGAGCCTTGCCATTACTTCTGTATTTACACTGGCAGCTGCAGTATTTAAAGTGACCCAAAACACTGACAAAAATGCTCTGCTCTAAAACCTAGTGACCCATCTTTCTGTCTACATAGGTAAATAATTTATACATTATTAAAGTGTTAATTACCCTTTGTTAAAGTGTTACGAAATGAAATGAAACATCCCACATTATATTAAGGACTAGGTTTTGTTAACTAAAAGTAAAACTATTAAAAATTAGATTAAATAAGTTGAAGTTGAAGTGTTAAAATAATGAAAGCTAAATAAAAAATAATAAAAAAATGACAAAAACACATAACAAAATTTTATTAAAACTTAAAATAAATTTGAATGGTCTGCTATTTAACTGTTGGCCCTGTTGTGGTTAATAAACATCTCAGGTTACGACTGTAAACATGGTTCCCTGAGAAGGGGAATGAGACACTGCGTCTTGGATCGATGTTATGGGGACGCCATCAATGTATCCGGTGTCTGAAGCATGTGTGAAAACACTCCTATTTTATTGGCTGGCGATAGCTCATGACGTCATTAGCAGAGCGCCCGTAGTACACCTCGTCAACTTCATTGTCTGAAGGAGACATGCAGGCAGACCCAATGGCATGGCAACGAGAAGCATTGTCTCATTCCCCTTCTCAGGGAACCATGATTACAATTGTAACCCGAGACTTTACAGAGTGTTCACATCTTGCATTGTCAATACAAGATCTTGACCAAAAAATAATGCACCTCTTATTGGAAATAAATGTTGTGATGTTATCACAACATTTTATCCATCAAAGAGATGCATCAATTTTTGGTCAAGATCTTGTATTGACAATGTAAGAGCTTTGCTTTGTCATTCTGGAATATAGCCATGATGCATCTTCCTGTGGTTGTTTAATAAATGAAAAGCTACACACTCCTTCAATTAGGGTTAAAAGAACTGTTACCAAACATATAACATGCACGAAACTTCTTTTTAAAGACACGGTCAGGATGCTTTTATGCAACAGGCCCTTCCAGTATTAAGAGAGAGAGAGAGAGAGAGAGAGAGAGAGAGACCGAGTCCACAGCAGGATAAGAGATACAAGCTTTGATGAAGCACTTCCAAGACAGTGTTCATCAGTTAAAGGTGAGGAGGCTGCTTTTGGCCTGTTTGGGTCATTATTCATTGGATGAGTAATGGGTTTGAATAAAGCAAAATAGAGCCCCTGTCGATAAAACTCTAAATCTCCCTGTTTCATCGGCCCTATTAGCTTGAAATTGATTGAAAATAAACTATCAGTGTCTGGTCTTAAATCAGATGTTGTTGGCCTTGGTGTAACTGATCAGGGTTGGTGATAGATATTAAAACCACCTTAAGCATTTTTCATTGTCCTATTTAAGTTTATATCCTTTAGTCACAGAAATTTGATTAGTTAAAGTCTGAGTACAGGTGTTGATACTGAAGTCTTTGTAAGACATTGTTAAAAATGTCTGGAGTATATCAATTATTATGATTGCTAAATGTTTATGGTGACTTACAGTTTTTTTACGATTGCTTAAGCACAATTTTGAAAACGGGCCCGGTCAAAACACTACACACAATTAACACAACCCTACACCAAAGTAGCACAACACTTCAGATCATTTGCAAAATGAAACACTTCATTCAAAACTTTACATTAATTTAACAAAACCCAACTTTGACACCGTAAGGAACACACATGGTTCATACATTCTGATTCTGTTTGATTCATTTACACACTGCTGTGCTCAATCTTAAACTCTTGTAACTTTTATACTTTTCTAATTATATAGTCTGGGTTTGATTTTTTCAGAGATATTGTTAGAGTAAAGTACATGAATATATACAGTATATATATATATATATATATATATATATATATATATATATATATATATATATATATATATATATATATATATATAAACACAAGATCAGTACTGCACATTGATGAAAATATTTATTTCTCACCACATTGTAAAACCATTCAATACATCAATGCCTTTCCAAAGGTTATATTTTGCACTGAAAATTAGAACATATTCTAAATATAATATATTACACGAACAAAAATATTTGTGGAGACAAAACACCAAAGCATCATCTCTTGGCCTAGCTGGATCTGGCCATAGCGCTTCATCCACATCTCAGGCGATGTCCTCTCACGCAAGACAGCGAGGGAAGAATCTTCTTGAAAGGTGAAACCATCCTTGCACAGATCCTGCATCAGTTCGGTCAGGCCTTCTCTTGAATGAGGCATATCCTGACACAGGGCTGGAGATTGTAAACCTTCCATGCCAAAAACAACAACAAACAAACAAAAAACTCCTCAATGGGTTTAAGGAAGGGACCATATGGTGGGATGTATTAGAGTGAAAATTGTGGATGCTAATGAAACCAGTTTTTTGACCAGGGCAGATTTAGTAGTACCAGAAAATGTACATTGTCCCATATGACAATGTATCTCATCTGCTCTGCATCCATTTGCTCTTCTGCTGTGATGATTTTGTGCAGTCTGTCTGAAATGTGAATACGTGGGCCGTGTTGTAAGAGCCCAAGTTGGCATGCTGGTGGAGGACCACATTCTGCGTGATTGCAACATACATTGGGATGTTACCACCGTGTTGGCCCGGGACATTCAAAATGATTCAAAATTATGTTTCTCCCTCTCCCTCTTACTGCAACATTGCCTTTCATTTTGTTGAAGACACATAAACTCACATTTTGCCTTTTTATAGTACTATAGCACCTGATTGTTGAGTTTACAGTTAAGCACCTAAGTGTCTGCACACCTGACGGCTGTGTTTGATCAATTGGTTTATAGGGGTGGTATTTTGGAAAGCAGTGTCTTGAAATGGCAAAGAAGTGACAAAGTGTGCGTGTTTTTGTGACATAGCAGGACACAAATTTGTATAATGACATGGGTATGTGGTATTAGAAGGAGAGGGTGACTTATGAGGACATTACCGCATGTCCCCTTTTTTCAAAAGGCTTATAAATCATACAGAATGAGTTTTTTTTTTTTTTTGAGAAAGTCATAATGTGCAGTTTCCTGTGATGGTTAGGTAGGGATGGGGTAGTGTAGCGGGATAGAAAATACGGTTTGTACAGTATAAAAAACCATTACGCCTATGAAATGTCCCCACAATTCACAAAAACAAATGTGTGTGTGTGTGTGTGTGACAGTTAATTAACACCTCAGTGTCAACTTGTTGATATTCTCAAACATCCCCTGACCTCAGCTATCTTTATTTAAGACAACATTTTTGTTTCAGCATAAAATGTTCCCATTTCTTCCTCTTCCTTGTCCCCTCTGCTCTGCTCATACCAGATCTATGTGCTAATATTTACCTTGGACCAGCTCATCCATGCCTTTGGGCATCACATATGAGATCTCTGTTAATGATTGAGTCAAAGCTAATCTTTGTTTTTCCCATCTCGGAGAACAGATCTGTGCTGGCATATGACCAGTGCTAATTGTTTGGTTTTGTTTCACATTGATTTAATCAGAATATATAAGAGCTAAATGCACTTATATTAAAGTCAACATACTTCACAATCCATTTTACTTTTGTATTAAAGGATTAGTTCTCTTCAGAATTAAAATTTCCTGATAATTTACTCACCCCCATGTCATCCAAGATGTTTATGTCTTTCTTTCTTCAGTTGAAAACAAATTAAGGTTTTTGAGGAAAACATTCCAGGATTTTTCTCATAGTGGACTTCACTGGGGTTCAACGGGTTGAAGGTCCAAATTGCAGTTTAAGTGCAGCTTCAAAGGGCTCTACACGATCCCAGATGAGGAATAAGGGTCTTATCTAGTGAAAAAAATCTGTCATTTCTAAAAAAAAAAAAAAAAAAACTAAAAACGTATATACCTTTTAACCACAAATGCTTGTCTAGCACTGCTCTGCGATCTGTCACACATTACATAATCAAGTAGGAAAGGTCACTCGTGACGTAGGTGGAAATACCATGGTAGGGTGAAAAACTCCATCTCGTTTTCTTCTCCAACTTCAGAATCGCCGATTGTGATGATTGTTTTACTTTTTTTTGTAAAGGGCGTTTGACTTAGTCTTTGGACATTCGCTTTGTAAACACTTGCTTTTTATTTTTTTTTAGAAAATGCTGATCGTTTTGCTAGATAAGACCCTTATTCCTTGGCTGGGGTCGTGTAGAGCCCTTTGAAGCTGCACTGAAACTGTAATTTTGACCTTCAACCCTTTGGAAGCTGTTAAAGTCTATATGGAGAAAAATCCTGGAATGTTTTCCTCAAACCCCTCAATTTCTTTTCGACTTAAGAAAGAAAGACATAAACAAAAGAATTGGATGACATGGGGGTGAGTAAATGAATACTTTACCACAATGGTAACCCCTAAAACCACTAACATAACAGAAACTTTTAAATACAAATACAAATATAATAGAACATTGAACATTAACAAGTCTCTCCATCTTCTCATCTTGCTTAAAAATGCATACAAAAACACTTTACTTCATCATTCAGCCCAATTCAGCCCCTCTGCAAAGCATGATGGGAAGTGAAATTCCTGTTTGATTGGGTTACTTGATTGAAACATGTTATTTCAAAATGAAAACATCAAGTTAAGTCAAAGAGTAACCGTTTCAAGTCAATTTAACATGAAGCAATCACATTTGAACCAGAAACCTACAATTGTGTTGAATCAAAATAAATAAAGTGAACAGCATCAAAAAATCTTTTTTTTTTTTTTTTTGAGTGAGCAGGATAATTTACAAGAAAAATTGCAAAATGGGTCTTGAATCGATCCATTGAGAATTAATTGGATTGTGTGTTATTTTATATTTTATGTTGTTCTTGGAATAATGTGCACTGATGAATCATTCACAAAATAGGGTCAGTTCAGATTTCATGACTTTAACACACTCACAACTCTAAAATGTTAACCATAAATCATGAAAGATTCCAACCAAAAGCAATGAAAAGATATGAAACATGATTATGAATTCTTTTTTTTTTCAACAGCGCATATCATTTGTCAGCTAAGAGAGCAAAAAACGGATTGTATTATGTTTAAAGAGGCCATGAAGACCAATTAGTCTCAATCATTATAATGGATACCAGCAAGAACAGGAAAATCATTTTAATATACCCGTTTTAATTAACGATCATTACGACCATGCAAAATATATTCCTCATCTGCACTCATATCATTCACCTGTCAAGTTTGTCGGCACAAAGGCATAACAAAAGGAAAAAGTGCCTTCCCCCACGCACTATGACAGTCTCCATTTAAAAAAGCTTTTGTGGGCACAGCTGAGAAACCACAGCGGTTGAAGTGCTCTCATAAAACATTCAGCCTACTACCTTAAATCCTCTTTTTAAATAACAATTTTAAGTTTTGCAGCATTATGGTTCATAATGGGAAAAAAAAAAAACATGAAAAGAACTTACTGTAAAGGGTGAGTCCACTTTGAAGTCAGTCCTGAAAAGTTGAAAAGTGACAGATTTCAAACTAAGAAACAGGATTTATCCTCCAGTGCTGGAGAAGTAAAAAAGTTAACACACTGACCCTTAATATAAAGCAATACGAAGGACAAATATGGCAAATAATCGAAAGTAAGTGTTAGTTTTAGCTAAATGAAGAGCATGCATAAGCCCTCAGGGTTGTAGTTACTCTGAGATGCACACAATGTCTTCTCTTTAGTTTGTTATTCAGACTCCTCTGTCACCCAGACGGTTACTAAGGGTAACTATAGGGCTCTTGACAAAATAATGACCAGTGACAATGACGAGCTCTCCATGGATACCAGCACATATTTATAAAGAGGGGAAGATCAAAGCAGGTTTATAGCCTGTTCTTCGATCTATAATGTACATTTTAAGGAGAGATCTAATTCAAAGCCTTTATATATGTTGGCAAAAGTTTATGGTTTGTAACTTACAAATTGTATAAAAGTATACAAATATGTGTGCCATATACAAAAGTGTGTGTCATTATCTAATCTGAAAATTTTTTACCCAATTATGGAGCCATGAGTAAGCAGTCTTGCATTTGTCATAAGGCTTGATGAAACATGTTTGACCTGATCTGGTTGATCTGGTCTTCCTTCTCACTGACTCTTTATTCTTTGGGAGATAATTATTACTTGAATGTAATAAGATCTGACTTCAAGGTGAAAGTTACAGTTTAGTTACAAAAGAAATACATTAGGTCATATGCTATTCTTTAACATGTCAAAACCATAATTAGGGTAACCAAATGTGAGCAGGTCTATAAAGTAACTACAAAAGGTTTTTTTATGTTTTTGTAAGATGTCTCTTATGCTCACTGAGGCATTTATGTTATTCAAATATTGTTGCATTAAAATTGTATTACAATTTAAAATAGATCTTTTCTCTCTGAATATATTTTTAAAATGTAATTGATTCCTGTGATGCAAAGCTGAATTTTCAGCATCATTACTGCAGTCTTCAATGTCTCATGCATTCAGAAATCATTCTAATATACTGTTTTTAATATTAAGTTTTAGTAACACTTTATAATTAGTATAGTGTAATAAAGTACTTACAAATCATTTGCAAACTATTAGTTTATAGGTAATTAATAATTTATAAATTAGTAAATACATTAATAGACTTTATAAATAGTGATTTTTTTTATTCATTGTTACTGTGACAAATTATTATTGTTTAATTAGCTCATATGTAAAGAGTTAGATAATGCTTTGTTAAAAGTAAGAGTCAATAGTTCTAACTTTAGATTAGGTCATGGAAAATAGGAAAATTATATTAAGTGCTTTAAATCAACCTTTCTTATGCTGCATTCACACCGAACGCGTCTGGGGCGTCAAATTCGCGCCGGACGCGTCTAGTCGGACGCTTAAACATTTTGAAGTCAGACGCTTCAGACACGCGTAAAATTCAAATTCGCGTCATGGAAGGGGCTTTCATCTCTTTCTGCACAGATCCTCTGAATAAACACATAATCTCGTCAGTTGGAAACCTGTAGCGGCAATTTAACTTTTGCTAGCTAGAAGTTGGGCTAGTATCAACGGCTAAAATCATGCAAAAAGTTTTACAACTAACCAGATTGTCCGATTTCTTCGCTTATTCTCTTCCAGGCAAGGTCCTTTTTATTCCTGTCTCGATAAAAATATAATGACACATCATAGAGCTCAGGGTGGCCACACACAGCGACATCTTTGTTCTGGTCTCCACTGCTGATCACATCATACACGTTACTACCAAAGCAGAGTCACTGATTGGTTAACGTGCCGCAAATTTACAGATTTTTCAACTCGGGCATTTGGGCGTCAGACGCTCAATTCGCGGGTGAACGCTCAATTCGCGCCGCGCCATTCGCGCACCAACGGCCGATTCACGCCGCGCTATACGCTTGATTCGCGCCGCAGGATGTCTAGACGCGCGTTTGCATTGACTTAACATGTAAATCAGACGCTCCAGATGCCCCAGACGCGTTTGGTGTGAACGCAGCATAAGACATTAATTGCATTCATATTCATTGTTTAAAATGTTTACAAATATTTTCACCCATAAGGCTCGGGCTCCGGGGCGACGGTTGGCTCAGTCCGTCGCGGCAGACTCAAGCTCTCTGTCTGCGGTTGGTTCTGGCTTTCGCTCCATGCAGTGTGTGGGTGGCTGGCTGGACTCTGGGTCCAGAGTGGGGCTGGTGGGGAATATGGTAAATGCAGATGCTTTATTCGCCAGCACAAATGCGGTGAAATCTCCCTGAGGACCAACACCAGGTAGGTGTGCCTTGGATCGCTCCCTGAGGCTGGTATAATAAAACACACAAAGAAAGTGATCAGGATAATGTGTGAGGCATGCCAGATCTAAAAAGTCCTTTGTGTGTTCCTCTAATTTTTGCTGGACGGCCGGTAAGTCCATAGTGAAGGGGGAAGAAAAAATGGCACAAAAATACTCTATTTGAGGGTTATGTGTTCTGTCATGTGTGGCTGTAACAAAGCACACAATGAAAGAGTAGAGAAAACAAATTCAGATTTAAATACTAAGGGTGCGTTCACACTGGTCTGGGCCAAAAAACAAACAAACAAACATTTAGAAGACATTTAGTCCTGGTCCAATTAGCATTCAGATTGGCAATTTTATCACTGAACCGGGGATACGTTCACAACTTGATTGGTCGGATTTTATGACGTATTGCCTATTTTAAAACGGAACTAACTGAACATTCAAAACAATACTGTGTGCTGAGGTAAATGCGCTTGTTGTGTGTACGTAGCCTGCATATGATGGTATTTTGGCCAGCTGGGAACTCGTGAAGAGCTTATAAAATGTGTAAAGGAGTCAAAACAGCGGCAGGAATCCCTCCATCACACACACAAATGATCTGCTGCGTGGAGACGCACATCTGATGCCTGTGATGGGCAAACTCGCGGCTATAACGAGAAAAACCGTTATGCGTGAGGATTCGGTCCTTTTTCTGTCCTTATCTTCCTGTTTTTGGTTCATTTACATGTCTTTGGTCCGTGTTGCATTCATATATCATTCAAATCGCACCAGAGTTCATTTGGAAGCGGACCGAGACCCATCTTTTCAGCGGTCTCGGTCTGCTTGTTTAATGCGCATCAGACAGAGCAATCGCACCAGGGGTCGTTTTAATTGAACCAAACATGACAAGTGTGAACAACCCTAAATTCAACTTGGAACACCCAGGAGGTACTTAAATTAAAAGCATAAAATAACAACCATGAAATATAAAGACAACACGAAACAATGAACAGACAGATTTTTTTTTTACACTGGATAATTAACAGGAACAGAAAGAGGTGTTAACTAATTAACTACCAGGAAGACTATAAGGCCCTGTTTTGACCTGGTGTTAAGATGCACTTTGGTCAATTGGATCATAAGTGGATGAGAGGGAGACAAGGGGAGTGTCTATGGGTGGGTAAATGTATGTTGTTGTTTTTTTTTTTTTTTCAAATCTTTCGATCTAATGGACAATAAGCTCACGAATTTTACATATGAACGTGACTGGAGGTGACGGAAAAACACACAGAGAGCATCAGCTTTCGTTTCTGCTCTGACAGCCTCAAGACTGGCCGAACGCAGTGAGTGTGTGTTAGAAATCAGGAATGGTGAGAGAACATTGTGCTTGGTACATTTTTCGTCTTCAAACCAAACTTGGGTCTTCAGCCGACAAAGTTTAAGCCCCGTCTGACTAGCACGCTTCCTATCATTTTTATGCATTAGCTCAGTAGGTGGAGAGTTTAGCAGTTGTTGAACACATTCGACCACATGAGTGTTTACACTACGAAAGCAATCTGGTCAAATGCGTTTTCAACTACTTCTCAAAAAGGTCGAAAGTAGACAAACTCGAAATGTTTTACAACCCATTTACAACTATATTTAGCATCATCCACTTATGATCCGATCGACCAAAACACATCTTAATATCAGGTGGAAGCAGGGCCTAGTAATGATCAGGAACACATGCAAAACGGTAACAGAGAAAACAAAAACTAAAACATAATGAAACAAGGCAGACTTAAACATAACCCTAAAAAGGACATAGTGGCAAAGAGTTTTGGATCCTAAACATGTGCAATTATCTTGTCTGTTCAGTCTGATATAGATGTAAATTTGCACTAACAACATAAGAATACATTATTAAGTTCCTGGGTAGGGTTGCACCAGCCGTTCGTAAGTTCTTTCTTAAATTGGAATGTTAAGTTCACACTAGTGGTTTAGTAACTACTAGCTAGTTTGTAACTAACTCTGTACTTTATTCGGTTGCACCGTTTGTTCTTAAGGCAGAACATAGCTAGTAGCTCGTAAGGTCTCCGTAATGTAATGCGTAGTCACATAATATGACGTTTACCCTCAGTGATCCTTCAAATACAGGAGCAGAAGTTGTTGAAATTCCATGAATTTCAGTTTATCCTTCATTCTGACTTATTTTGCCTCACGTACACTACCATTCAAAAGTTTGGGGTCAGTAAGATTTTTTAATGTTTTAAAAGAAGTATCTTCTGCTCACCAAGCCTGCATTTATTTGATTAAAAATACAAACAAAAACAGTAATATTGTGAAATATTATTCCAATTTAAAACAGCTGTTTTCTTTGTCAGTATACAGTAAAGCAGGGGTACTCAACAGGCGGCCCGTCAGCATTACATTTGTGGCCCGCATCATGCTACATATAAATGTATTTTTATTATAATTTGCGTTTAAAATTAGCGTGAATATTACTTCGTTTTTTACACGTACACAAGGGTAGGCGTACAGTGCGCGTGACGCTGTAATCATCAGCAGAGATCGCGTATAGTGTACGCGCGCAGCACAGTTTTTCTAACCGCAAAGAACAATATAAACTGAAGGCACTTTGCACGCGCGCATTGAATAGTTTTTGCACTAATTTAGTTTGTCCACAAGGTGTCAGCACTGAAACGGGCTGTTGTTTCAGTCTGAAAAGAAACGGAGAAGACAGAACAAGAATAACAACAAACACCTACCGTGTTGAAGAGCGCTCGTTTGAGGGGATTAAAAGATACCAGCAACTCCAATTTTAAACAAGTACAAAGAGATTTTATTGTAACTATTTGAGCGAAAAAGACTGCCAAAGGCTCGAGACTGCGCGCAAGTAAAAAACAAAGTAACCTTATTTTTCCATGATGAAATTCAGTTGACATTCCTCAAACTTTGCAGTGTGTAAGTTGCCGAGCAGCATAAAAACACACCTTTTATTCTTAATGTCAATGTGTTATAAACAGAAAGCAAGCAGCGCTCCCATTACAGATCTGTCATCACATCATTGAGCTCACGGAGAATATCTGATTTATCATGTTTACAACGTTGGTTATAGTTAGATAATTCATAAAATTGTGATTGAACATTAAAAAAAAGAAAAAATATTTTTGGATTCTGACCAAATTAAAAGGTAGGTAATAATAATACAAATAATAAAACATTTATTCTCTGAGTATAAATAGGTGCTATAAAAAGTGTTAAAAAGGTGCAATGGTGTATAAAAAGACTATAAAAAAGTGCAATGTTTTCGTCTTATGGACAAACTCTCATCAGCCAATGAACAACAGCCAGACCTTAAAAAATGCACTTTTAGTAAATAAACAGTAAAACTACAAATATTGTCTTAAGTAGGCCTAAATAAAAGTCTTACGATCCAAGTTATAATTTGTGGCCCTTTGCGTTTCATTTGGTTAAAATGCGGCCCTCTTGGCCTCTGAACTTGAGTACCCCTGCAGTAAAGTGTAATTTATTCCTGTGATCAAAGCTGAATTTTCAGCATCATTACTCCAGTCTTCAGTGTCACATGATCCTTTAGAAATCAATCTAATATGATGATTTGATGCTCAAGAAACATTCATTATTATTATCAATGTTGAAAACGGTGTGTACAATTTTTTTTTTCAAAATTCTTTGATGAATATAAAGTTCAAAAGAACAGCATTTATTTAAAATAGAATATTTTCTAACATTATAATTGTCTTTACTGTAACTTTTGATCAGTTTAACTCATCCTTGATGAATAAAAGTATTGATTCATTTTATTTCTATCCCCCAAAAATAAAATTAAAATTCGTACTGACCCCAAACTTTTGAACGATAGTGTTTAATGTTACAAAAGATTACAAAAGATCATGAAATAAAAATGTAAATAACTGTTTTCAACATTGAAAATAATCATAAATGTTTCTTGAGCAGCAAATCATCATGTGATCATGTGACACTGAAGACTGGAGTAATGATGCTGAAAATTCAGCTTTGATCACAGGAATAAATTACACTTTACTGTATATTGACATAGAAAACAGCTGTTTTAAATTGGAATAATATTTCACAATATTACTGTTTTTTTATTGTATTTTTAATCAAATAAATGCAGGCTTGGTGGGCAGAAGATACTTCTTTTAAAACATTAAAAAATCTTACTGACCCCAAACTTTTGAACGGTAGCTAACAGTAAAAATAAGTTTCCATTAAATTTAATAGCCTACTACTTAATCATAAATGTTTTTATATGTAAATAACATTCAGAAACTGTATTTGAAATGAAATTAATAAGGATCAATAAATAAATACTGATACAAAAAAAAAAAACATAAGAAATTACATTTATTGATTATGACGGATTTTATTTGACACGTGCGATGGGACCGATGCACACAGCGGCGCGCTGTTTAACGGGTTCGTGTTGAAGAGTGGCTAACAAAGTAATCTTTTCACATAATGTTCTCTTTCTTAAAATATAAGAGAGTGTAAATGTCAGCAGCATCATATATGTGTAAAGAATGAAGTCTGTCAGGTAAAATAAGAGCTTATTGATGCAGTTCAGTCAGTCCAACCGTTACTCCTGATAGGAGTCTTCCGTAAACATTTAGTGTTTACGTAGAGTTACGCTTCAACTAAGTTTAATGGTGCAACACAAAAATATTTAGTAGTGCGTAAGTTGTAACTTTGTGCCCATTTACGTTAAAAACATGCTACGTTGTAACTTACGCAAAGCTGGTGCAACCGGCCCCTGATAACTAAACAATATATTATAAGTTAAAGCGGAACTCAGTAAGATTTGCGAAGCTCCCCCTACAGGTTCCTTCAGTGAATCACACTGTCGTAAATACTCCAAGCGCAGCTCTGGACTACAACGACTACAACGCTCACCAGCGCAGTAGTTTTGCAAATACAGTACAAGAAATCTCGATGGAGGTGGGTCATTTTCGAAATTGTCTTTCGAAAAGTCATAATATATACATTGTTTTTGAATTACCGTAAAGCATTTTGTCACTCTCGCGTGAACGTGAACATGAGGCGAGATTGTTTCGGTTTGGTGCAGCTCAACTTGCAAGTGCTGTTTTCTGGTGTAGACGTGCCAGAGGCGGTTAGTGCTCGCCTCAAACACACCACTACATGACAATTAATCATCGTAAGGACTTAGAAAACTATTTATGAAGATGAAAAAAATTACTTAGTTCTGCTTTAATGTAAAGCATGACACAGTTTCCTTTTAAATTTTATTTGATCATCTTTGATAAAATCTTCCAGCTGTTATATGAGGGTTTTCAACCAACATAAACATTGCTGAAGGTTCATGAGCTAAAGAGTTACTAAAATCCCTCTTAAGTTTAATTCAAGTTATTTTCTGCATAAATGACCATATTACCTTTTGAACACACTATGTTTTTCCCAGGGAGCTCGGCCCGTGACGCCTCTCTCATTCAAACATCAGCAGCCTCAGGCTAACTTATAATAGGATCTGACCAATTTGGGTCAGTCTTGTAATGGTAAATCTCTAGTCCCACTGAGCATCTCAAAAAGGAAAAGCCAAAAGCGCAAGTGTTTATCAGAAAGCCAGCCTGAAACACTCTCATGCCAAGCTGTGGATTAATGGTTAGGGTTAAAGTTAACCAGCACATGTTTAGGAAAGATAACATTAGATTCAGGAGGATGGGGGCTTTCATGCCATAACAAACTCAGGGAGCCAACATTACAATCCCCAGAGCAGATTTGTGTTCAAAAAATAACAACTAAATACTAAAATAAGGTCCAACCACCAACATGTCATCATTGCAGACAATACTTACAAAAAATGAAAGTCATGAGCAATGATTTCATGGTGACTTTAAACATAATTCTTTTATTTTTAGAAAAAACCTGTAGTTTTGTAAAGCTCTGTCAGGTAAAACCTGTATTTTTTTTTGTCATAAATAGATAACGGATAGGAATACTATATTCATATTTGTATGCCATTTCTTTTTCCAAAAGTTGCAGAGCGCTTGCACACAAGCATGCAGCCTCGCCCACAAAACAATTATATTTTCATCCAAATCAATACTTAATTCCCTCAAGAATGAGTGATGGGCCCATCAGTGGGATATACGCCTTTTAATCTTCGGTTCTTCATAGCTCACTCTGTTCTCATATTGATCCTGAAAGCATGGAACAACAGACCTGTTTTTAGCACACGCCTGCAGCACAGGGCGAGCTTCCTAACCCCACCTCTCTCTCTTTCTCTTGGCTACCCCCAGAAGCTTTCATGTGCATGTGAACACAGATTCATGCTGCTTTTATACGCTATTACAGTATCTCCACCAGAGGCCTTCGATGAACAGATTATTCCTAGCAGTAAGTTGAAACAGGCTTGTGTGCTAAATAGCAGAATAGTTTACCAAAGCTGGATTGATTTGATGCATTTTTGAAGTTACTCTAAAATGAGTTGGTGAATGCGGTTTTAATTTTTTTGTGTTCACGTATATATATATATATATATATATATATATATATATATATATATATATATATATATATATATATATAAATTATATATATATATATAATGTATATATATATATTTATACAACAGTTCTGTCTGGTTCTCAAATCTGATTGGCTGATAGCCATGCGATATTTCAGTGATAACAGCACTCCTACTGCCTTTTCACCGTTTGTATCACTCCGCTTGAAGTGACCGTCATGGCAGCCGATCAAATCAACCGTAACACGAACTGTAGTTTTAATAGTTTTTTAGGCGAGAATGTAGTTGTTTAGACCTGAAATATGTGACTCATATTTAATAACAGCGCCTATTTTACAATTTATTTTGACGTTTTCGGAGATGCGAGCTCGAGTGCATCAGCGGCCGTTCAGTGCATCTGTAACCGCCGAGAACAGCTTCATCTCGGCCATGCCTCGGGGATTTGCCGCTGGCTCTTATAGTGGTTAAACACGAGACATAATTCAATTTGAGTACATAGAACGGGCAGTCTTTGATCTTATTGATCTATTATTTGTTCCAGAGCAAGTCGAATTGTGCTATATTAAATTTGATAATAATAAACATTACGTTACATCCTATAGCACATTGGCTACAACTAGACTGGACATATCAGACTCTTCTCCGCTTCAAATACGTAAAACATTAAACTTTATAAACATATGTTTTTTTGAGTAAAAACGCTTTACATTTTTTTTTTCAAACATCAGATCTTTATTTACCTTTGCATTGCGCAGAGGAGATGTCTAACTGCGTGCGCACTTCATTCACGAGGTGAGGCGGATTAATGAGGCTTGATTGACAGTTTGAGGATCCAATGGAGTTGGGAGGTTTTGTCACAAGCTCTTTAAAATCCTTTTCATTCGTTAAATATTTGTAAAACCCTCATACAAGCGTAAATGGTGATCTATATATATATATATATATATATATATATATATATATATATTAATAAGTAGTGCTTTATGTTTGACTGAACTGTACAATTGTGCTTATATGTTGCTCAATAAATATTATTTTATATAAATATGTCCATTAAGTAATATGGATTGAGTGAACATTACATTAATACGCCATTAGATGGCAGCAACACTTTACAGGAGAATTAGTCAGTGAGTCACAAGAGACTTTTAAATTGAAAGGAACTTTTGCAAAAGGAAGTTGTTTTAGCACTGTGGTGTTATAGATGGAAAATTCCCAAAGCTGAAAAAAGAATACAAAGATCGCTTACCTCATCGGACATTCAAACGGACTTGTATAAAGGATATTATGGACATCGACTTGATGAATGAATGTAATGCCAGATATATACCAGACACAGGTAATAGCCTTCTCTCTCTCTCTCTCTCTCTCTAATACTGTAGAAAATTCAATGAGTTTCAATGAAGCGACTCAACGTTCCTTCGTTACTAGTTCTAAAGTGACATTTTAGAGTTAGCAACGGAGGCTTGGTCCAACTGACAACTTGAGATTTGAATCCGTGGCGGAAGGAAGTAGTGCTGCACAAAAGAGGGTTTTCAAGACACTCCGTTGTTGTTCTTATTTACACACTCGTGCCGTCGAACTGTTGTATAAATGCAATATCACACTCGTAGCCATGCGATATGGCTGTATATCAGCACGCTGTGATTACCTACGACCTACATACAGCCATATCGCACGGCTACTCGTGTGATATTGCTCATATATATATAGATACATGCATATATATAGTTTGATGCATGCTCCGAATCACTGATTTTTTTAGAAAAAAAAAAATGCTATGGTAATCAATTGGGGGCGAGATCTGCTTGGTTAAAAGTGCCATCGAACATTTTTTACAAGATGCAATATAAGTCTAAGGTGTCCCCTGAATGTGTCTGTGAAGTTTCAGCTCAAAATACCCCATAGATTTTTTTTTTTAATTCATTTTTTTAACTGCCTATTTTGAGGCATAATTAGAAATGCGCCGATTCATGTTGCGGCCCCTTTAAATGCTCGCGCTCCCCGACCACGGAGCACGTGCTTGCCTTAAACAGCATAAACAAAGTTCACACAGCTAATATAACCCTCAAAATGGATCTTTACAAAGTGTTCGTCATGCATACTGCATACATGCGTCGGATTATGTGAGTACTGTATTTATTTGGGTGTTTACATTTGATTCTGAATGAGATTGATAGTGCTCCTGTCACGGAATGAAGGAAGGATGCAGATGCAAGTTAAATCTCTTTAATAGAGCTTCACACCGAAGGTAGTCAGATTCAACATACACAAAGAACATATAACAGTCAGCAGGAGAGTGGTAACACAGGGACGTCGATGGGCGGTGAAGATCCGTGAAGAGTGATGACCGAAGAGCAGTGTCCGTGAAGTAATCCGTGCGTGAAGTCCAGAGAGTAATCCAACGAGAACACGAAAACCAGGAAGCAATGAATAAAAATCCAGTCCAGGGAACACACAACAAGCAACACAGGAAACAACACGCGGACACCGTACAACGATCTGACAAACAAGAGACGAAAGACAAGGCGTTATATAGGCAGATGGTAATTGCTCACAGCTGCCGCTGATCAACAATCAGCGGCGACGCCCACACAAAACAATCAGGTGACACACCCACACCATCACACAGACACCAGAATGAGACAGCTGATTCATGAACCGTGACAGTACCCCCTCTCCTAGGAACGCCTCACGGCGTTCCCAGAACTCCTTACCTGCCGATTGTAATCATCGATAAGGGAGTGATCCAGAATGTCTCTAGCAGGAACCCAACTTCTCTCCTCCGGACCGTAACCTTCCCAGTCCACCAAGTACTGGAATCCGCGTCCCCTCCGCCTCGAGTCCAGAATGCGATTAACCGAATAGGTTGGTTCCCCGTCTACGAGTCGCGGCGGTGGGGGAACCGGAGTAGGCGGATTAAGATGCGAGTGAAAAACAGGCTTAATTTTGGAAACATGGAAGGCGGGATGAATCCTCCTGTACGCCGGAGGCAATTTGAGTCGGACTGCCACTGGGCTAATAATCTTAGTGACAGGAAACGGGCCAATGAATTTGGGAGCTAACTTATTGGCAACGGAACGGAGCGGAATGTTCTTGGTAGAAAGCCACACTTTTTGACCCACGACGTATACGGGAGGCTTTGACCGGTGGCGATCAGTCTTAGCCTTGGTGCGCGCCCTCACTTGCAACAGAGTCTCGCGGGCTCTGTTCCAAGTGCGGTGGCACCTCTGGACAAAGGCGTGAGCAGAGGGGACCGCGACTTCGGATTCCAGACTGGGAAACACAGGTGGCTGGTAACCTAAACTGCATTCGAACGGAGAGAGGCCCGTAGAAGACACTGGTAACGAATTGTGTGCGTACTCAATCATAGAGAGTTGTTGGCTCCAGGAGGAAGGATTCTTGGACGCCAAACATCGCAACATACGCTCTAAATCTTGGTTGGCTCTCTCGGTCTGTCCATTGGTCTGGGGATGGAACCCAGAGGAAAGACTAGCCGTCGCGCCCAGCAGTCTACAAAACTCCTGCCAAAATTTGGACACAAACTGGGGACCCCTGTCGGACACCACATCTACCGGGAGGCCATGTAACCGAAAGATGTGGTCTACGACAGTAACCGCTGTCTCCTTGGCAGAGGGCAATTTGGTCAAGGGAATGAAATGAGTCGCCTTCGAGAACCGGTCCACTACGGTCAAAACGACCGTGTACCCCTGGGAGGGTGGGAGGGCGGTGACAAAATCTAGAGCGATGTGGGACCAGGGTCTCAAAGGGACAGACAGCGGTTGGAGTAACCCATCTGGAGGGCGGTTGGACGTCTTACCAGTGGCACAAACCGAGCAAGCCAAAACAAAACTGCGGATGTCCCGAGCCATAGCAGGCCACCAGAATCGTTGCTTAACCAAAAATCTGGTTCGATTAACCCCTGGATGACAAGCCACGTTGGAACAATGCCCCCACTTGATGACGCAGGACCTTAACTCCTCCGGCACAAACAAACGGTTCGGTGGGCACCCGGGCGGAGGCATTACCCCTTCTAAGGCCGCCAGGACCTTCGATTCGACCTCCCATGTAAGAGTGGAGACTACTAATGTCTCAGGAAGAATACACTCGGGAGTAGACGGGCGCTCGGATGGATCAAAAATACGAGATAAAGAATCGGGCTTGATGTTTTTGGAGCCCGGGCGGTACGATAGAGCAAAGTCAAAACGTCCGAAAAAAGTGCCCACCGAGCCTGCCTGGAGTTGAGTCTTTTGGCCGATCGAATATATTCTAGGTTCTTGTGATCAGTCCAAACGATGAAGGGCACCCCCGATCCCTCCAACCAATGACGCCACTCTTCCAACGCTAATTTGACTGCCAACAACTCTCTGTTACCAATGTCATAATTGCGTTCAGCGGGAGACAAACGATGAGAAAAATACGCGCAGGGATGCATCTTCTCGTCCGAGGGCGCCCGCTGGGAAAGAACTGCTCCTACCCCCACCTCTGACGCATCGACCTCCACCACGAACTGACGCGAAGGATCAGGGGCGATAAGAATGGGAGCCGAAACGAAGCGGCTCTTCAGTTTGGCAAATGCAACCTGAGCTGCATCTGACCACCTGAAGGTCGTTCGTGGTGAGGTCAAGGCGGTCAGAGGCGCGGCTAGCTGGCTGAAATTGCGAATAAAACGCCGGTAAAAATTGGCAAACCCCAGAAACCGCTGTAGGGCCTTACGGGAATCTGGACTTGGCCAATCCACCACAGCCTTAACCTTGTCAGGATCCATGCGAATTCCCTCGGACGAGACGATGTACCCTAGAAAGGAAACAGACTGTGCATGAAATTCGCATTTCTCCGCCTTGACAAAAAGCCCATTCTCTAGCAGACGCTGGAGCACTCGTCTGACGTGTTGAACATGTTCCTGGAGAGACGACGAAAATATCAATATGTCATCCAGGTAGACATAAATGAACTGATCAACCATGTCTCTCAACACGTCATTGACGAGTGCCTGGAAGACCGCGGGCGAGTTGGAAAGCCCGAAGGGCATAACCAAGTATTCAAAGTGCCCTCTAGGGGTGTTAAAAGCGGTCTTCCATTCATCCCCCTTCCTAATGCGGACCAAATGATAAGCGTTCCTCAAGTCCAATTTAGTGAAAACGGACGCTCCCTGCAACCTCTCAAAGGCTGAAGACATCAACGGCAAAGGGTAAGTATTCTTTACCGTGATGTTGTTCAACCCTCGGTAATCAATACAAGGTCGCAGAGATCCGTCCTTCTTCCCCACAAAAAAGAACCCCGCCCCCGCTGGAGAAGAGGAAGGGCGGATGAACTTAGCTGCCAGAGAATCAGAAATGTATTTCTCCATGGCCTCCCTCTCGGGAACAGACAGAGAGTATAATTTGCCCTTAGGCGGAGACTTACCCGGAACTAAGTCTATGGCACAGTCATAGGGACGATGCGGAGGGAGAGAAGCAGCACGGGACTTACTGAACACTTCCTTCAGGTCCAGATACTCCGCGGGCACGTTAGACAAATCCGCAGCCTTTTCCTGTAACACAGAGACAGACACAGTGGGACAAGCAGACTTAAGACAAGACCTGTGACACAAAGTGCTCCACTCGGTGATGGTGTTGAGTTGCCAGTCGATCCGAGGATTGTGCTTGGTGAGCCAGGGGTGTCCGAGAACTACGGGTGCTTGCGGTGAGTCCAAAAGCATGAACTGAATCCTCTCGTTGTGGTTACCGGAGGTGGTGAGGGTGACGTAATCCGTGATCTGAGAGATGTTAGGAAGACGTTGACCGTTGAGTGCGTTGACTGTAACCAGGTGAGTAAGTGAAGAGATGGGTAGTCCATGCTGTAGTGCGTAACTGGTGTCCATAAAGTTCCCCTCAGCCCCGGAGTCAACGAGTGCATTGCAGGTGATGTTGTGAGACGCCCATCTCAGTCTTACCGGGAGAAGAGGTGATGGTGAGGACTTCTCAGCGGAGATCCCGCCCGATAGTAGCCTCGAGTTTACTATCGGGCTTGGTCTACTGGACAAGACCTGAGAAGATGTCCCGATGCTCCACAGTATAGGCATAAGCCCAGGGATCTCCGCCTTTCTCTCTCCTCCCGGGAAAGCCGAGCTCTCCCTACCTGCATGGGCTCAGGATCTGTGGCGGGACCGACCGTATTAGCAGCGCTGGCCGTCCGGCCCTCCGCTCCCTGTAGTCTGGTGCTGGGGACCTCCAAAAACTCCAGTTTCTGGAGGCGGGAATCCACCCGTAAAGCGAGATCAACCAGCCCGTTGAAAGTCTGAGGAAGGTCCAGGGTGTAAATCTCGCGGTGAATACGGCCGGCCAGCCCATGCAGGAACACATCCCACTGCGCCTCCTCGTTCCAACGGCACTCCGCCGCGAGGGTGCGGAACTGGATGGCATAATCCGCGACCGTGCGGCTGCCCTGCTTGAGTTCGGTAAGCTGTCGAGCGGCCTCCTTTCCTGCCACCGCACGGTCGAACACCCTCTTCATCTCGGCGGAGAGTGCCTGGAACGAGGAACAACATGGGTCTTTATTCTCCCACACCGCCGTTCCCCATAAAGCCGCCTTCCCAGTCAACAATGTAAGGACGAACGCCACCTTGGATTCCTCATGCTCGAATGTACGAGGCTGCAGAGAAAAATGCAGGGAACACTTATTCAGAAAAGCTCTGCAAAACTCTGGCTCACCGGCGTAACTCTGGGGCACAGGCAGGCGGGGCTCCGGTAGATCGCGTCGCTCCAGCGACGCGGGGGGAACAGGTGGTGTGGGTGGCGCAGTGGGAGCGCGAAGTTGTTGAAGTTCCCGGGAGAGCTCGGACACCTGTGTTACCAGCGCTTGGACAGCGCGTCCGGTGGAAGTGATGCTCTCCTGCTGCTGGTCCATGCGGGAGATGCTGTGGTTGATGAACTCCGTTAAAGCTGCTGAACTTGCTGCATCCATATTGGTCAGATCGTTCTGTCACGGAATGAAGGAAGGATGCAGATGCAAGTTAAATCTCTTTAATAGAGCTTCACACCGAAGGTAGTCAGATTCAACATACACAAAGAACATATAACAGTCAGCAGGAGAGTGGTAACACAGGGACGTCGATGGGCGGTGAAGATCCGTGAAGAGTGATGACCGAAGAGCAGTGTCCGTGAAGTAATCCGTGCGTGAAGTCCAGAGAGTAATCCAACGAGAACACGAAAACCAGGAAGCAATGAATAAAAATCCAGTCCAGGGAACACACAACAAGCAACACAGGAAACAACACGCGGACACCGTACAACGATCTGACAAACAAGAGACGAAAGACAAGGCGTTATATAGGCAGATGGTAATTGCTCACAGCTGCCGCTGATCAACAATCAGCGGCGACGCCCACACAAAACAATCAGGTGACACACCCACACCATCACACAGACACCAGAATGAGACAGCGGATTCATGAACCGTGACAGCTCCGTGGCTAACGGCTAATGCTACACTGTTGGAGAGATTTATAAAGAATGAAGTTGTGTTTATGAATTATACAGACTGCAAGTGTTTAATAATGAAAATAATGACGGCTCTTGTCTCCGTGAATACAATAAGAAACGATGGTAACTTTAACCACATTTAACAGTACATTAGCAACATGCTAACAAAACATTTAGAAAGACAGTTTTCAAATATCACTAAAAATATCATGTTATCATGGATCATGTCAGTTATTATTGATCCATCTGACATTATCGCTATTGTTCTTGCTTGATTACCTAGTCTGATGATTCAGCTGTGCACATCCAGACGTTCTGCCCTTGTGTAATGCTTTGAACATGGGGTGGCATATGCAAATATTGGGGGCGTACATATTAATGATCCCGACTGTTACGTAACAGTCAGTGTTATGTTGAGATTCACCTGTTCTTCGGAGGTCTTTTAAACAAATGAGATTTATATAAGAAGGAGGAAACAATGGTGTTTGAGACTCACTGTATGTCATTTCCATGTACTGAACTCTTGTTATTTAACTATGCCAATATAAATTCAGTTTTTAATTCTAGGGCACATTTAAACATTCTAAATAATTTAAATGACAGAATTTACATTTTTGGGTGAACTATCCCTCGAAGTCACGTTATGCAATAAACTGATGTATTAGATCCAATAAAGTTTTAGTAATTTTGTTATGTGATTTTGGAATTAGTTTTTTAATTATTACTTCTATTTAGCTTTGATTTATTTTTATTTTATTTTTAATCACTTTTATTTTCTTAAGTTTAAGTTTTTAATCTGACATTTAACCTTTATTTCAATTAACGAAAGCCATTTTTAATACTTTTAGTTAGATAACAATAAACACTGATCTAAAATTTCTTCTCCAGTGAGTTTCTTACAAGCTTGTTTCACTTCCCTTCAGGGAAAACATGTTTTTGAATAAGGCCTTATTACACACACCAGTGATCTTAATATTTAGCATGCAGAATGATGGAGGAGAAACCAGGGTGTAAGTCATTTTGTTTTAACATCTAATTGGATTGCATTTTTTTTTTTTTTTTTTGTGCTATGCATTTCAAACTTTGATGTAATTTTCCCTTATTTATTTTTTTCTACAAATTAAGGTAGCTTCCCCCCGTATCCTATATATTTTAACTTCTCCTGTCAACCCAGGAGAATGGTGATCATGTATGATGATTTGACCTCTATAGATCACTTCTAATTCACTAGTGTTACGACTCACCTCATGTTTCCACACTCCTTGGTCTCCCTTAAAGCAAGAGAGAGAGAGCGAGAGGTTGGGTCAGTGGCTTTCATTATGCTGGAAGCTTCTGCTGATTCAGCGCTTCAAGCTATAGAGAAGAGAACATAAAAGAAGAGAACAAAAGTTCTTCAGACACTTTGACACAATGCAGCAATAAAGCACACACATGCACTGCAGCATGTGCAGTAAGATCTGTCTCATTTCACCATGCAAACAAACCAGGACGCAGAACATGCCTTTACCAGTCCCCGTCCCCACTTTTGTCTGAATGCATTATTCATATCATGAATGTTTTCTTGCATCTTGTCATAGTGTCTTACCTTGTCTTCAATGCACTGCCTCTGGGTGACTGTGCAAAGAGACATCTGTCATCCGGTCATTTGATTTCACACTGCTGATAATGTGGTAAATAACTGATGTCATGTTGGATGAGTCACAATTTTTAGTTTTGACATCAGAAAATGCTGTCCAAGTACAAATTACATGTATTACATAAGCCATATGCTATGAAGACCATACTGTTAGGTGACTTTGTTACTCTGTAATTATACATTTAAGTACTGAGTTATATTAAGCAACTACATGTATTTACTATAGGGTGAGAATTGGAGTTTGGTTAGGTTAGTTGCATGTAATTAAGCATAATTTATAGTTATTACTATAGTAACTACATGTAACATATGTAACAATGACACTGTAAAATAAAGTGTTACCAACTTTATTTTACAGTCCTGTTCCCCATGTACATACTATGTACTTATCATAGTAATTACTGTACAATAACTGGGTAATAACAAAGTCCCTTTAAGACAAGTCATTTCACTCGGCGGCCATCTTTGAAACGACTCTCGGGCATCCTGGGCATCATGCAATCTCTTTGAATGGGGAAACATCAAATTCTCCAAAATGTTTCGCCAACCATATGATTAAATTTCATATTTGAAATCACCAATGAAATCTAACAACAACCGGCTCATAAATTTAGTTTCTAAACGCTCGAATCATGACAAAAAAAAATGTATTTTTCTGGCTGGATCAAGCTAATGCGCATGCGCAAACCTAAATGTGCGTCTCTTCGGAGGCGAGCGTCTGACTGTTTCTATAGAAACCGGCTGCTGAAGTGATGCAATGACTTTACCAGTCTGCAATTGGCTCTTATTTAGAAGGCGGGACTTATTCCGCCATATTGCGCGTTACACTTTCTCCCATTCAAAACAATATATATATATATATAAACAATAGAGTGACACATCTTGTGTTATTCTATAGTCTTTGGTAATAACTAGGTACTAACCCTGAATCTACCCCTAAACCTAATCTTAACCCATGTAGTTACCTTATATTTCTCAGTACTTTCTTAGGTAAGTACACTGTAAGTACACACAAGTGCACATACTGTAAAATAAAGTGCAAACAAACACTTGATACGCTACCAAATGCTTGATTGATACACAATATTTCTGGATGTAATCATGTGGGATGATATTTAATATTTATTTAAAGGGCACCTATTATGCCAATTTTCACAAGATGTAATATAAGTCTCTGATGTCCCCAGAAAGTGAATTTTCAGCTCAAAATACCCCACAGATCATTTATTATAGCATGTCAAATTTGTCCCTGTTTGGGTGTGAGCAAAAACACACCGTTTTTGTCCCTTTAAAGGGTTTGTTCACCCAAAAATGAAAATTCTGTCATTAATTACTCACCCTCATGTCGTTCCACACCTGTAAGACCTTCGTTCATCTTCGGACCACAAATGAAGATATTTTTCATAAAATCGTAATGTGTATCAAATTGTCAAAGTCACAACCCCCCAGTGGTGAACCATTGAAATTTCGAAACACTTATGATGTAACAAAGCCTTGTTTACAGAAATCACGTGACTTTGGCAGTTTGATACACGCTCTGAACCACTGATTCGAAACAAAAGATTCGTAAAGCTTCGAAGCTTCATGAAGCAGTGTTTTGAAATTGCTCATCACTAGATATTGTTGAATAAAGTTTTTTTTGCCGCACAAAAAGTATTCTCGTCACTTCATAACATTAAGGTTAAATCACTGTAGTCACATGAACTGTTTTAAATATGTCTTTAGTAGCTTTCTGGGCATCTGAAAGCGCTAATTATCTTTCTGGCAATGGAGGCCTCACTGAGCCATCCGACTTTATCAAAAATATCTTAATTTGTGTTCCGAAGATGAACGAAGGTCTTACATGTGTGGAACGACATGAGGGTGAGTAATTAATGACAGAATTTTCATTTTTGGGTGAACTAACCCTTTAAGTGCAAATGAGCTGCTGCTCCCCGCTCCCTTTCCAGAAGAGGGCGGAGCTTTAACAGCTCGCGCTTCAGTTGCTCAACAACAACAAAGCTGGAGAATCTCACGCAGCCAAAATGACAATTGTTCAGCCTTACATTGTTCAATGGTTAGTGGATAAATTTGCCGGCCTTTGCAAATAAGCATAGCTTCTTGTCCTTACAGAAAACGTATAGGCAGTTTTTCAAGATAATCAGCTTTTACACTGTTCTTTACAAACGTGTGGTTATATAGTGTATAAATAAGGTTTAAAATAGACGACAGATATATGGTCTCTATGACAACAATAGCTTTAGCCACATTTGTTGAGGAACTAGCTAAGAGGCACATAGACTGAAATGTAAAATCAGTGTGACACTTACTTCTTCTGGATGTGAAGCTGGATCACAAACAGATGGTACAGATCCATTCTTGAGTACCAACTTTTTAGCAAAGCTGCCTTGTATTGCCACTCGTTCACAAAGCAGTCTGGAGTGAAATGACTTGTGGGTGTCCTATAAATAAAAGCTATTTACACTAGTTTACTGTGTTATGGAGCTGGGTGGTAAAGGTTAGACAGGCTAGAAAGTTGACGCTTTTTACATTTTGATTTCAGGCACCCAGTCCTCTGTCTTCACTGACAGTGATGAAATTTGGGTTATCTGCATACTTCAGCTCTGCTATACACTGCAAAACACTTTATAGGCCTGAGGGTCACTGTGTAAGTGTGTGCGTCAGAGTGCACGCATGGTTATATTTAGAATATAATTGTTCAGTGATAATGATACAAATCCCTCTCCACACAGTATATAACACACACAAGGAACAGAACGACACACTGGCACTTGCAACCGCATAACGTACATAGCAGCAGTCAGATAAATGTGGTTGCTGTTTGTTCAAGATGCGTATCTGCCAACAGTGACCCTGCTCCAATTATACAGCTTATTATTTGACACCGGCTCAAAATGTAACACGTTACAGGTCACTGCAAAGGATCCCTGCGTGCTGAGTGATAGATAGGAGTTTAAAAGTGTCGCTATGTCAAATACAGCTGTTCTGTGAGATTACATTTACTCAACTGGCATGGACTTTTTTCTAAAATGTTTTAGGGGTTGTTCACACAGAAGACGTTTTTGCATTTCACTGCGCTACTTTTCTATAGTTTTTTCTATGTAAACGCGCAGAGAACGATTAATAGTTTTTGCAGTCTCCAGCATGCAGATCTAAAAAAGTGGCGCTCAAGTTAGTTCAAATTTTTCTCCATTCTGTTGTTTGCGTTTTGCATTTTTCAATGCAAAAAAATACATTGAAAGTTAAAGGATTAGTTCACTTTAAAATGAAAAATACACCAAGCTTTACTCACCCTCAAGCCATCCTAGGTGTATATGACTTTCTTCTTTCTGATAAACACAATCTCAGTTATATTAATAAATATCCTGACTCATCTAAACTTTATAATGGCAGTGAACAGGGTTCACGAGTGTAAAGCTCGAGAAAGTGCATCCATCCATCATAAATGTACTCCAAACGGCTCCGGGGGGTTAATAAAGGCCTTCTGAAGCGAAGTAGTGCACTTGTGTAAGAAAAATATCCATATTTAACAAGTTATAAAGTAAAAAATCTAGCTTTTGTGTAATTTGAATATGGAAGGCATTTTGAACGTTGAGAGTTTTACATTTCGTAAGTTGAATACAGAAGGTGGTCTGGCGGAAGCTAGATATTTTACTTTAGAACTTGTTAAATATGGATATTTTCGTATCGCTTCACTTCAGAAGGCCTTTATTTACCACCGGGAGCTGTGTGGAGTACGTTTATAGTGGATGGATGCACTTTCTTGAGCTTCATACTCGTTGGTCCCATTCACTGCCATTATAAAGCTCAGATGCGTCAGGATATTTGCGTCAAATAGACCTAGGATGGCTTGAGGGTGAGTAAAACTTGGAGTGATTTTCATTCTAAAGAGAACTAATCCTTTAATGTCCCCTTACAGTGCATTCAAAGTATACATTTTGTATCTTTCCTGGGAATCGAACTCACAACCTTGATATTGCCAATGCAACGCTCTACCAGTTGAGCTAAACAAACTTGAAATTCCTGAGAGAAGTCAAAATTTGTCTTATTCTAATGTATAATGAAGTAAACAAAGATGAGCTTATCGTATTTTCCACTGTGTTGAAAAAAATGTGGATATATCTTGATATCTCCGTAATGAAAGAAACATTGAATTTATTTGTAGAGGTGACATAGCAAATGGCTCGCATTAGAAAAACTCATTAAGGGATGGATGTTTCTCTGTCCTACCATCTCTGTGGAGTGGTTAAGTTAGGAAAGAGCAGAGATTGAGGTGGGGAATTCTTGCCAAAGCCATCCAAATCAGGAAAAGGTGCCGACCTGCCAGAGAAAGATCCCACATGAGAATCCTGAGAGCACCCAAAGGATGTGCAGTTCTGTAATGAGCTTTGTTCTCCTGGGAGGAACCTTCTCTATTAATGAATATGGTCTGCTATAAAAAGAGCCAGGCACATGGAGAGGGGAGGGGAGGGAGGTCAGACCAGGGTGTCTGTTGCCTACTTTGGGGGTGTGTTGCCATCATGCAAAAAGAAGTAGATGCCAAGGTCATTCAGTTTTTCAGACCTTTTCCAGTGACTTCTTAGTATTTTTGTTTCTGTAGCTCAATTGGTAGTGTGTTGCACTAGCAATACCAAAGTTGTGAGTTCGATTCCCATGGAATATGAGTCCTGATGAAAAGTACATCTTGAATGCACTTTTGCTTTGGGTAAAAGGATCTGCCAAATTAATGAATGTACATTTATTTTTCTCTGTTTTTTTTCCCCCCTCAAATTATTTAGTTTTTCCTTCCATCAAAAGACTCAGAGCCAGACTGTGTTTTATAGCCCTTTCAAATAGCATTTGGGGCATTATGCCAACCTTCTGTCTCATATTAATAACCTCTCTCAGTTTAGCTTGACGTTCTGAGGATTTACTGGTTTAGCCCTCTGTTTGACTGTAAGCTTTGTGTGGGTGTGAATGGATGTGTGAATGGATCCAGAACATTTCAGTTTTCCAAATTAAATGTCTTGTGTGTGTAAATAAATCTGGGGCTGAAGATGTATCTGTTTGTGTGTGCATCGATGTGGTGACTGGATTTGTGTGTTTGCCATCTCTGCCCCGCTGTGCCATTGTCCTCATTACACACATAACTGTCAGCTGTGATTGTGTTTCCAGTCAACTGGCAGTCGACACAAGTCCTGGAATACCCCTGTCTTTGCGTGTATATGTGTCACGCATTTCTAGAAGAGATGGAGAGATGTAGAGGAAGATAAAAGAGAAAAGGAAAGACAAGGAGAGGAAGTGATAAAGTGCAAGGGCCAGTGGGCGGGGGCCGATATCTGTGCATATGATATATATGAGTACTGGTCAAGTAATAATTTTAATAAAGTTGTAAATAAAACAAGGATTATTGGAGTATGTTTTACAAGAAAATGCTATTTCAGTTTTTCTACTTCAAAATGTCATGTTTAATATACATACAGTGTATTGCTTACGGAAGAGGATTAGGGCCAAGCAATAATAAAAAAATAAAACCATCTCGAGATTAAAGTTGTTAAATTTCGAGAAAAAAGTCGAGATAAAATGTTGAGAATAAAGTCATTAAATTATGAGAACAAATTCGTAATTTAACAAATTTGCTCTCATAATTTTCTCATAAGTTTATTCTCAACATTTTATCTCGACTTTTTCCTTGAAATTTAATGAGTTTATTATCAACATTTTATCTCAACTTTTTTCTCGTAATTTAATGAGTTTATTATCAACATTTTATCTCGACTTTTTCCTTGAAATTTAATGAGTTTATTCTCAACATTTTATCTCGACTTTTTTCTCGTATTTAATGAGTTTATTATCAACATTTTATCTCGACTTTTTCCTTGAAATTTAATGAGTTTATTCTCAACATTTTATCTCAACTTTTTTCTCGTATTTAATGAGTTTATTATCAACATTTTATCTCGACTTTTTCCTTGAAATTTAATGAGTTTATTCTCAACATTTTATCTCGACTTTTTCCTTGAAATTTAATGAGTTTATTCTCAACATTTTATCTCAACTTTTTTCTCATAATTTAATGAGTTTATTCTCAACATTTTATCTCGACTTTTTTCTCATAATTTAATGAGTTTATTCTCAACATTTTATCTCAACTTTTTTCTCATAATTTAATGAGTTTATTCTCAACATTTTATCTCGACTTTTTTCTCATAATTTAATGAGTTTATTCTCAACATTTTATCTCGACTTTTTTCTCATAATTTAATGAGTTTATTATCACCTTTTTCTCGACTTTTTTCTCGTAATTTAATGAGTTTATTCTCAACATTTTATCTCGACTTTTTTCTCGTAATTTAATGAGTTTATTATCAACATTTTATCTCGACTTTTTTCTCGTAATTTAATGAGTTTATTATCAACATTTTATCTCGACTTTTTCCTTGAAATTTAATGAGTTTATTCTCAACATTTTATCTCGACTTTTTCCTTGAAATTTAATGAGTTTATTCTCAACATTTTATCTCGACTTTTTTCTCGTAATTTAATGAGTTTATTCTCAACATTTTATCTCGACTTTTTCCTTGAAATTTAATGAGTTTATTATCAACATTTTATCTCGACTTTTTTCTCGTAATTTAATGAGTTTATTCTCAACATTTTATCTCGACTTTTTTCTCGTAATTTAATGAGTTTATTATCAACATTTTATCTCGACTTTTTTCTCGTAATTTAATGAGTTTATTATCAACATTTTATCTCGACTTTTTCCTTGAAATTTAATGAGTTTATTATCAACATTTTATCTCGACTTTTTCCTTGAAATTTAATGAGTTTATTCTCAACATTTTATCTCGACTTTTTCCTTGAAATTTAATGAGTTTATTCTCAACATTTTATCTCAACTTTTTTCTCATAATTTAATGAGTTTATTCTCAACATTTTATCTCGACTTTTTTCTCATAATTTAATGAGTTTATTCTCAACATTTTATCTCGACTTTTTTCTCATAATTTAATGAGTTTATTATCAACATTTTATCTCGACTTTTTTCTCGTAATTTAATGAGTTTATTCTCAACATTTTATCTCGACTTTTTTCTCGTAATTTAATGAGTTTATTATCAACATTTTATCTCGACTTTTTTCTCGTAATTTAATGAGTTTATTATCAACATTTTATCTCGACTTTTTCCTTGAAATTTAATGAGTTTATTCTCAACATTTTATCTCGACTTTTTTCTCGTATTTAATGAGTTTATTATCAACATTTTATCTCGACTTTTTCCTTGAAATTTAATGAGTTTATTCTCAACATTTTATCTCGACTTTTTCCTTGAAATTTAATGAGTTTATTCTCAACATTTTATCTCAACTTTTTTCTCATAATTTAATGAGTTTATTCTCAACATTTTATCTCGACTTTTTTCTCATAATTTAATGAGTTTATTCTCAACATTTTATCTCGACTTTTTCCTTGAAATTTAATGAGTTTATTCTCAACATTTTATCTCAACTTTTTTCTCATAATTTAATGAGTTTATTCTCAACATTTTATCTCAACTTTTTTCTCGTAATTTAATGAGTTTATTCTCAACATTTTATCTCGACTTTTTTCTCATAATTTAATGAGTTTATTCTCAACATTTTATCTCGACTTTTTTCTCGTAATTTAATGAGTTTATTCTCAACATTTTATCTCAACTTTTTTCTCGTATTTAATGAGTTTATTCTCAACATTTTATCTCGACTTTTTCCTTGAAATTTAATGAGTTTATTATCAACATTTTATCTCAACTTTTTTCTCATAATTTAATGAGTTTATTCTCAACATTTTATCTCAACTTTTTTCTCATAATTTAATGAGTTTATTCTCAACATTTTATCTCGACTTTTTTCTCATAATTTAATGAGTTTATTATCAACATTTTATCTCGACTTTTTTCTCGAAATTTAATGAGTTTATTCTCAACATTTTATTTCTACTTTTTTCTCGAAATTTAACAACTTTAATCTCGAGATGGTTTTATTTTTTTATGATTGCTTGGCCCTAATCCTCATCCGTAATTACTTGCCATTTTTGTAATGGTTTGTGAAATTTACAAGAAAATTTCTGAGTGAAAATTTTTTCTACTCTAAGGGGCAGTTCATACGACACTAAAAACAAAAAACTTTTTATTGGTTTTGGCCATTCATTTACATGACAACTGCATTTTGGGGGCCTGAAAATGCAAACATTTTAAAATGGGTTTCAAATTGCAAGATAGTGTTATCGTCTCTGTGTAAACTGTATAAAGCGAATTTGTGAAAATGGTGACATCATGCACATATGTATTACATGTTCAGTCTACATGCGTGTAGTGTTTCTTTACAAAGTGATATCACCAACACAGTGTTTTTAGTCGTTTTGCAGATCCGTGTTAATGGGGATCGTTTTGACAACGTTGTCATCTGTACGCAAAAACTGCAAAGGAAAAACCTTTCCACTTTTAGTACATTGTCGTTGTGAAAGTGTGCCCTAAAGTATTTACAGTGTGGGATAAAAAAAATATGCATTCAGTCTTGCCAATTCAAACTTGCTGAATCAAGATGCTTTGTGACATCATTGGTTCCTGGTTTTTGTAACCAATCACAATGCTGCAAGTTTGAATATGCAGAACTGCAATACAGATTTTCAGTGAATAATGACTTAAAATTTTGATGTTCCTCACACAAAGCTATTGTATTACTTCTGAAGAGTTGAAATATAGAACTTATTAGCTCACGGTCACTATTTGCATTCATTGAATGGAAAAGAGCAGCATGAACCTTCTGCTAAACATCTCATTTTACAGGTTTGGAATGACATGAGGGTGAGTAAATGGCAGAATTTACATTTTTAAGTAAACAATCCATTTATTGTAAAGTAGTTTCTGTTGTAAGTCTCTGGTAAAAAAAACAAACAAAAAAAAAAAAACTGACATTGCATCAGTTTAGCTTTTGTCGTAAGTTGAATATGGAATACGTAGGATGTAGCATTTTGAACTGCGAGAGGCATTACACTTACTTAGTTTGAATACAGAAGGCGGTCTGGTGGAAGCTAGATATTTTACTTTATAACTTGCTAAATATGGATATTTCGCTTCCCTTCAGAAGGCCTTTATTAACCCAGCGGAGCCATGTGGCCATAAAATTTTCATTTTAAAGTGAACTAATCCTTTAAGTGGCCTTTTATTTCATTAATATTAGATTACAAGTACAGTTTTTAATATACTTTTAAGATTTGAAGTGCACATTCAAAACTAAGTGCACTTCTTTTTCACAGGGGGTATGTGTTTTTGGATGAGTTAGTAATGGTGGTAAGATGTATGCACTTCCTCCTTCAGCCTGAACTTGCATTTAATACAAATATTTTGTTTCTGATAGTAACCAAGTGTTTTGAGCTTTGCATGAGCTTAGCTGTCCATGAGTAAGTTATAACCTTTATTTCCTCCAGGGGGGTCTTTTGTCTGTGTCTGTGCTCTGACCCATTTATCTGTCACTATGACTCATATTAGAGCTGAGATCTGCATGTGTACACATTAAACTCCCAAAGCACTGGCCTCCATCTCTAGGTGCTAAACTAACATGGCAACCACAAAGAAACTATTTACAATACAGGGTCATAGTTCAACTGCAAGCTCAGAGGGAAACATGATTGCCTTGTGCTGTTTTGTGTGATTTACTATTTATGATGTACTATGTAGACAAAATACAGTGGTTCTCCTCAGTCAAAACCTTTAAACCATCAAAGGTTTGCACCATAAACAACTGTGGTACTGTGTTAGGTATATGCTTCCATAACACTGTCAATGCAAATCTCCTTCAGCACCAAATACCATTATAGAAACTAATCTGCATAAAGGCAACATTCATAAATTATCATAATTATAACATCACATCAACACCATTTACATGTCTGCCCACATATACATTTCAACATTTATTCAGGTACTTGATAAACAACAGTGCAAACTGTATGCAAGTACATGGAAGTGAACCAATCATAACACAGAAGCCTTAAACTTACAGTGGCAAAAAAGTAGCTTATTCGATCCTAAAGCCTTTTGTGTATGATTGTTGTATTTCTCCCCTAGGGGCAGTTGCATGGGACTTTGGTTGGTTGTGAAGCAAGCATTACCTTCTGCTTATGCAAGGTAAAATTAATAAAATAATGCATTTATTAATCTGAAAATCCTTCATACGCATATGATCTAAACACGCAACTCCTATACTCTCCATTGGAAATAAAAATGGTTTGTTGTTTGTCAGAGGTAGTGAAAAGGTGGCTTTACAGTCAGAGAAAGAGTGAAAAATAGTCATTAAGAACTAAACTGTGACTGTAAATTGTGGAAGAAACTTTTGACTAATATTAAAAGTGGAATTCAGGGAAAAATAAGATACTTTGGGCCAAATTTACTAACAGCTTGTGCCAACGCAAACCCTCTTTTGCCGTTAAAAACTACTGTCAGGATTTACTAAAGACACACAGTGCAAAATTAGCACTGAAAAGGCATGGACTGAGTTGTTTTTGTGGCTGACCTTATTGCATATGCATTTGTAGGAGTTTCCCTTTCAGACGCAAAATTTATGGGAGGAGAGTATTTAAATGAATCACGCAATCTAATTTACTAATGTTTGTGCTAGTAAATTTACTGGTATTTGCGCCATTATTTAATGGCCAAAAGCATGTCTTAACCAGGGTTGCCAGGTTTTCACAACAAAACTCACCCAACTGCTTCTTAAAACTAGCGCAAAACTAGCCCAATCGCATTTCAGGGGGTGTTCCATGGTAAAAATCGCGTTCCAGGGGGTAAAATCTGCATTTTTGGCAGGGTTCCCTGGTAAAATTCACATCCCAGGGGCTAAATATCATTTTATTAGGGGTCGCTTCAACCCGCGGATATTTAAATCAACCCGCGAAAACAGTGTAAAAGTAGCCTAATTCCACAGGAAAACCATGGACTTGGCAACACTGGTCTTAATCCACTTTGCGACATGGCTGTAATTGTTGCTGCTAGGAGGAGACACCGAAGAGAACAGAGAGCTCGTGGTAGAAGGGAGAAATTATTTCCCACTTTGTATTAATTTCTTTGGAATGCCAGAGGAAGACGTTATCCGTATATTACATGTAACAAGTTGTGCCTGTGTCGACCCGCACCTGATGAGAGCATCAGCTCTACTCATTTGCGACCTAACTCTAATTAATGTTCATTTTGTGCGTCAGCAGTAGATCACGAACAAAACTTGCCACTCCCATTGGCGCTTTTGTGGAACTGCGCGCTTAAGCTAATTTGCCCCGTTTAGTAAATCTGACCCTAAATGGATACAATTCCTTTACAGGAATGTTTGTAAGTGTGTGTTTGAATATCATTTTATCAACCCAACATCACTGCAGTGTTTTAGAATTTCTTAAAATAAAGACAAAATGCTGTGCTGGCCAAAAACAGATGAGTGTGTGTGAAAGAGACCGATATAATGAACAGCAATAAGACAAAGATGACACCTCTTTCTTCACTCAAATGACCTTTAATGTTGGTATAAATACAAAGTTGACAGACTGCAGTGCATGGACATGTGAGCCACACACACACACATACATGTCCAGCCACACACACACACACACACTCACGGCTCACTTGCTCACACTAAGTGGCTCTGCACCAAAGCAAAGGGGGCAGCCAGAAGAAAACTATTGATCTTGTCTGCCTGCGTCCTCCTCATTTGTGCTAATACAGGTGATGTTTACACCAGAGTAAGAAAATAAAACAGCAAAACAAATCAACAAAAACAATCCATAAACATATTCTATTTTTTAAGTAAAAGATATATGTTACTTAATATAAGTTACTATAGTTTTATTAAATAGACAGAGCTTCTTGCAGAGCTGAAAGAGCTCTAAATGTTCATACGGTGAAGAACTTCTTGAATTGGTTTCCTACACAACAGAGAAGCATGTGAACTTTCCCACTTCACCAGTCCAGTACAGAGATGAATTTCTTTATGACAGATCAGATAAAACCCAAAGCCTGAAAGACCATGTTCATAAAACTAACCGGGGCTTTACTTTCAGCATCTGCTTTTGCAGCAAAGGATGGACATTGAGGTGCATTCAAGACTTCAAAATCTTTTGAACTTTAAAGATTGACCTGTACCATCGGAAGAGGCTGCAGTGACATGGGACATCTCATTGTCATGAATGTATATGAAGAATGCGGCACTGCATGATGCATATTTAAAGATGTAAAATTTGGGAGGATCTATAGACAGAAATGCGATATAATATGCATAACTATGTTTTCAGTGGTGTACAAAGACCTTACATAATGAACCGTTATGTTTTTATTACCTTAGAATCAGCCATTTCTTTCTACATACACCGCAGGTCCGCCCTCCATGTCAAGTCGTCATTTTGCGCCGGCATGTTTCTACAGCAGACCTAAACGGACAAACACTCTACAGAGCACGTTCACTACGTTGTTGTTCTTCTAAATCGTTTGTGTTTTTAGATGCAGCTTGCATCATCATTACATCAAATACACACAAAGAAGAAGTAGTAGTCTGGTTTATTAGAAGCAGAGACCGTTCTTTGTTAGAAGAAAAAAGAAACCTCATGGCAAACATACTCTCTGCTATCTCAACATCTTTGTCTTGTGTCGGCCAGACGGCCACCGTAGCTTCTCAAATCATGCAAAAGGGAGGGGTGAGCTGTCGTTGGTTGCAGTTGGCAAAAAATGAAAATTGTCATCATTTAATCACCCTCATGTCATTCATGACATAACTGTGGAACATAAAAGAAGATATTTTGAGAAATGTCTCAGTATTTAATTTGTCCATACAATGAAAGTCAGTGGGTCCAATTCAATGTCGTTTTGGACCCCATTGACATTCAATGTATGAAAGAAAAAAAAAAGTTCTTCAAAATGTATGTTCCACAGAACAAATAAAGTAATACAGGTTTGGAATGATGTAAGGGTGATTAAATGATGACAGAATTGTAATTTTGGATGAACTGTCCCTTTAAGAGGAAATTGAGCCTCATTGCCTGATGAATATTTTAGTTTCTTGCGTTTTTTTTTAACATGAAAGGCATAGTGCCATTTGAAAGCATAACAACTGAGAGAACATATGATAGCCGATATGTCAACCAGGACAACTAATCGAACAATGTTACTTCCATTTACTCAATTTCTAACATTTTCTGATTACCGTAATGGTGGACCACTAGTCCATTCTCACATTCTCCATCAGTTTAGGTACAAATCCCTAAAAGGTTGAATTTGTGTATGTTTTAAATTTTTTTGTAGAAATGCGACAGACTCAGTGTGTGTGTTTGGCTGAGTGTGACCAGTAGGGTAAGGGCTGTAAATAGGTCAGGGGCCCCCTTGGGCCCCTGTATGATTCTGTGTGTCACCCCTTACACAACGAGCAGGCAGCTGTCTGAGAGATTCACATGAAATCCCTACTGAATGTGCAATTGTCAATGTACACGCACATGCTTGCATTTAAAGAACGAGCCGCTCAGATGTGAATGCCACTAAGTAGAGATTAAATGCTAGTGAATATTTCATGGTCTGCTGCTTGAAAAGCAACTGCAAATGAATATGAAAAAATGGAAATGACCAAAATGAAATCCTCTCCAACAATATACGACATCTTCAGAGTCCTCAGATTCACCTGAAATCTTTTTTTGAAAGGCAAACCGCCTGTGTGTGTATGTACAAAGGTCACACTCTTGTGAACTCACAGACTATGTTATCAGATGCTTTATGCCCGGGAGACGTCTTCAGCTTTAACCCTCGTTACTGCAGTATTTTGAGCAGCTTTGGGGAGAAACTAACTAAAAGTAGCAACTTTACTATTATCTACATTTTTTAGTAGTGTGATTTTTCAGTTTTCAAAGTAGAGATATGTGTTCCAACAAGTACCGCAGACAAAACAGAAATGTTTGCATTATTGGGAAGTCTGTTTCATTGTAGCCAACTGGTTAATTTGGTTGTTCATTTAAAAGAGTTAGACACACTTGATTTATTTAAATGAACTACCTTATAAAATGATTCACAGAATCATTTGTCAAATGTTGATGCTTTGGATTGTTTAGTCGACTAGTCGCTTGTTTAAATTCATTTAATTACTTAAATATACTTGGGGGGGTGGGGGGTGGTTGGGGGGGTATATGCCTCGTGCTCAAGTGCACGCATAAAGCTTGTCGCAAAACACTGGCAAATGTAATGATTATGCATGTGTCACAAAAATAGCAAGTTTAAACATTTATTATTATAAAATAACATTTTAATTGTTTATTAATAAACTAGTGCTTTCTGAGTCACTGTCGGCTGCAGATGAAGTTGACGATGCTGACTCGTCATCTCTGCAGTAACGCTCAGAAATGCACCTTTCATATGGATTACATAATCAGAGTATTTGTTTTCAATTCAACTTGGTTTGTTTAAAAATAGACATTTCAGGCTTTCTATATATCTTGTCTGTGAGGAAGGTCTTTATGCTGAGTGTTGGTTCATTTATGTGAAGAGCTGCTCTTCAGGGAGACAGGGATGGCAGAAAGCGCATCCTGTTTGTTTTCTTTATTTTGCAATAGCACAACATTTTTTTGTTATTGTGAGTTTACACAAATAAAAGTAGACCCTTTATAGTTCGGAATGATGCATTTTTACTTTAAAAAAAAATGACGGAGTATTTTAAGATGAAACAATGCAAGTGATCGCGCCGGCGCCTCAATGTCATGCAGTAAATCATGCTATACTTTAGCTGCCCTCCACACTCCACATGAACACTTGGATGTATAATAACACTCATTTATCTAGGTTAACATTAGAGTGAGCAGCCACGTAAAGTTGCTATAGCTTACATGTTTCAAATATTAAGCCATATTTGAGGTTGATGGATGATAGGTGAATGTTTGGATTTTCTGCCCGACATACTGTAAGTACCACAAGGACCCGGTGTTAACAATGTGTCCTCTCATGGACTGGATGATTTTGCCACTTCCTATGGAGTTTTTTTCTGCAACAAACCTAAGCCTCTTCTAGTCATCTAATGTTCAGTCGACTATTAGGGGACAGCCCAAGTGTAAACTGATCCTTTTGTTGTCCAAACGGAGATCTTTATCATTTTTGTGCCAGATAAGTTACTCTGTTTGCAAAAAATAAATGATGTAATATAATTACTTCCTTGTAAATATTTCTTCCCTAGTGTAACTACCTATTTTTTAAAAAAGGGGAGTGTGACTGTACTTTAGCTATTCGAACAAGCTGCAGTTTAAAAGTATCTTCTGAAACACTGATTCTGAATGTGCAACAACAGCACAAAGACACAAAGAAAAATGAAATGACTAATAAATAAATTTCACTCTGTCAGAGATGATAAAGGGTTGATCCGACCCTGTAGTGTGTGTTTCCTTCCTGCTCTAAGCTGATGTCACACTGCAGTCGAGCCTCCGCTGTGTTTCAGGATGCCAAGAGCTCAAGAGGGGTTATCAGAGTGGAGGACCTCTCACACACACTGAGCAAGTGTTTGGCAAGGGAGGGGATTTGACTCCACTAAATTTTCCAGTGATCTGTCACACACCCCATAAAAATGATCAGTGGCCATATGTGTGGGACTAATGTGGGAGATATCATTTCAGGCTGGAAGAAATGTTCCCCAAATGATGTCATGTCATTTGATGATGCACTATATACAAGGTCACCTTAACATTATGGAAACATATAGTGCTGAGAGCAGCTGTCATGTTTTTCTCTGGTCTCAATGGGTGAAAAAATTATTTGATCATCCTAAAAAAAGGTCTTGAAGACAAACTTTCTCTTCAGAAGTATAAATCCGAAACTTTATACACTCAACTGGAAGTGGCCAAATCCACATTACGCTTGAAGTGGATGAAAGCATTGTGAGTTAAGGCGGGGGAAAGTCTCTAAGCTTTGGTCCCGAGAGTAAAACTGTCATCCGCTCTGATTTAGTCCTCCTCTTCCTTAAGACAGGAAGATGGCTTACAGCAGCCTTTATGGCATCACCCTCACTAAACCAGCACTGCAGAGATACAAACAAGGAGGGCAAAGTCAGAGCAGCCTACTGCAGAAGAGAAAAGAGACGAGACAAGACGAGAAGAGGCTAGATGAGACGAGACAAAATGAGAAGAGACAAGGCTAAAAGAGGTGGGAAATGAGAAAAAGAAGGCAAAGAGACAAAAATGAGAGTAAACAAGACAAAAGACAAAAAGAGATTAAATGAGATGAGAAACAAGAAAAGGCAAGACATGATGGGAGTTGAGAATGAAAAGGTGGAGACACAAGAGACAAAAGACAAATGACTAGAAGAGACAAAAGATTAGAAGAGGTGGGAGAAAAGACGAGAAGACAAGAATAAGTGAGACGACAAGACAAATGGAGAGGAGAGAACAAAAGTGAAGAGAAGATGAGACCAGGAGAGAAGAAATTAAAAATAAGACAAGAAGAGACAAGATGGGGAGAAGAGGTGAAGACAAGAGACAAAGAAGAGAAGAGACAAAATGAGAAGAACAACAGAGACAAGATAAGGAAGGGAAGACAAAAGATGGGACGAAACAAGACAAATGATGAGAAGAGAAATGGAGACAGGATGATAAAGGAGGCAAGACTACATAAGGAAGAGAGGAGACATGACAAAGAGGAGAAGAAAATACTGGAGACAACATGAGATGAGACAAGACACAGCGACAAAAAGAAGAGAGAAGGTGTAATGATACAAGGAAGAGATGGGACAATGACAAAAAGAAGAGAGAAGGTGTAAAGAAACAAAGGAGACGAGACAAGACAAATGAAACAAAGAGGAGAAGAAAAGAGACAAAAAAAGGAAGATAAGAGATGAGACAAAGCGGAAAAGAAAGAACAGGAGAAAAGATTAGATAAGACAAGACGCAACGACAAAGAGAAGAGGTGAAACAAGAGGAGAGAGTGTAAGTGACTCTCAGTTGGGGAAATTCTGCAGAGCTTCATGCATGATGGACAGAGCGTGACGGACACACCTCCACAGACAGCAAATCGATCTAGCAAATCTAAAGTCTCACAGAGAACAACTTCAGTCCAGCAGTACAGCAAGACCTGCAGCACTGCCTCTGGTCCCAAAGCTCCCATCCAAACCAAAAGTTAAAACAACAAAAACAAGGAACTCAAATCAATATTATTTCCTAGACTTTGAACTGAAAGCTGAGCCAACTCTCTGCACAAATATCTTATTTGAAACTCTACTGCACTTTCACCCACAGTTTCATATTGGTTACTGGCACATCAAGAATGTAGTAGAAAAACTTTGAGGCTGTCTCAAAACCTAGTCAGCTATCTGACTAGAATGCATCTACAGTGTCTAAAAATGTGTAAAAGTTGTACCTTAGCTCGTCCCTTTAAGGGCACAGCCCCAGTGACATCCTATACTTGTACCTTATCTACCCCTTAAAGGTGCATATTAGTAGTAGTAATTTTTACCCTTTAAGGTCTACTACTACTCAACTTTTAGGGGTAAATAATGTACAAAGTTGTCCCTTTGAGGATACTGCACCAGTGACAAGCTGCTGTCCCAATAAAGGTACCTTTCTACTTTTCTTTCTAAGAGCGTATGATCCCTAAATTATCTAGGGAGTTCTCAGTGTTCCATCCAACATTGGTCATGGGATTTTTCTACTTCGAATATCAGCCTTCCAACCATGGATGTTCTGCCAGGAAGTGGATGCATAATTAAACAAAATCACAATGCTAGCATTTGTCAGAAAGTGCACTGACTTTAGGCACCAAGTAGGAAATTGGAAATTCTGATGTCATGAACAGCTAGTTCAGGCTGTTGAATCAGGTTCACCTAGGACCCAAGGCAATTCCACTGGCTAAAATAACTTTTAATGGGCACCCAATTCAGAACCTGATTAGAAATCCTACAAAGTTCCTTGGTTTATCTTGTATGAAATACTGTTACATACACTTTCAGAAAAAAATTGTACCTTTTGGGGTACAACAGCTTGTTGCTGGGGCAGTACTCTCAAAGCAGGGGTGGACAACTCTGGCCCTTGGGATCCATTTTCTTGCAGAGCTTTTCTCTAACCCTAATCAAACACACCTGAACAAGCTAATCAAGGTCTTCAAGATTACTAGAAAGCAATAGGCAGATGAGTTTGATAAGGGTTGGAGCTAAACTCTACAGGAAAGGGGATCTTGAGGGCCAGAGTTGCCCAGCCCTGCCTTAGGCTGGCCACAAACTGGATGAATTTCAAATCTTAACCGATTTCAAAACTTTGGGAGTCCACAGACATAAGGGCAGTTTCAACCAATTTTTAGCATTATAATTCTCTGAATGCACACACTAGAATATTTGTCTAGACCACAAGACCACACACTTGTCGATTGTAGTAACATTTTCACAGTGAGACAAGATCTCACGGAGACTCACAAGATCAAACATGACTTGAAGAAAAGCAAATGGAGGACAAACAACGTCGTAAGCTGGTTCTCCTAATGTGAGTTTTGTTATACAGGAAGAAAAACAAAGGGGAAAAAAAGCTTCTTTCTTAATACTCTACTTTCGAAGCATGTTTGTGGCTGCCACGATTCAGCTATAGGCCCTGTCCCAAATGGCACTCTTCATGTGCACTTTTGGTTTACAAGACCGTAGGGTGTCCCATTCATCATTTAGGTTTCAGAAGGGTGTTTGTGAGTGCCCCCTTTGCAGCCACTAAGTGCCCTCGATGTGCACTTTTCCAGAGCCCGCACTGGTGCAAGCCTCGCAGCAGACTTTTTCCCGACAGTCAAAGTGGCATTACGTCACAAAACCATCATTGACTATCGCGGGTATCATGTCAGAGGCAGCATGATCAAGAGTCGTAAATATAAAACATGTTTGGGATCTTCTTTGTGATCGTGCAGGCTCTGACGCGATAGGGAGCAGTAAAATAATCATAATGACACCTAACAATTGAGGATTTTTTTGGACAAAAAGTCAGTTGCAAGAAGCCTCAAAATGGGCAACACCCCCCTGATCGTTGGGGGTTGCAAATCATGCCCAAAATCGGGCTTAAAATCTTCAAGTGTGTGGCCAACCTTAAACATATTTGGACCTCATTTATACCTAAAGGGTTCATAGTAGTACCTTAAGATTACATATTACTACAAGGTACTAATTCACACCTTTTAAGGATATATATAAGGTACAACATTTTTTTGCAGATTTGTTATGAACATGTATTATAGAACCCCTCAAAGTACTAGGTTAGCATACTGCTAGCTTAGTTTAATTTATACTGTACACATACCCAACTTCTTGGCACATTTTAACTTTCCACAAAGCATTAGCTTCAGCCACATTAACAAAAACAATAGAAGTTAATGCAAAAAATTAACGGCAACGGTTAACGGCAATTGTGAAGTTTTGGCTGCATCCGTTTGAAAATGTTTGCTGCATTCTGCATATACTTGAGCCTCTATTATTCATCCTCTGTTATGTTTGTTCATTCACAAACATATAGCAGTAGTTGAACTCTGTGCTGCTAGTTCATTAGCGTTCTGTTGAGCGTATGTGTGTGTGAGTATCTCTACAGATCTTTCTGACACAGGCCACCCCTGCTGCATTGCTGATGGTTCTTGCAGTTTTGGAGCCGAACAGACTGCAGTGTTGTGCCACTGTTAGTGCCTAGAGACTCAGATAAAGTCCTGCTCTTACATTGAACTTTATTATCGAATAGCACTAGGGCTTGTCCCCTTTATCACCTGCTATATTACACATTAATATTCATAGAGGAATAAAATACCAAAACAACCCCTCCCCATCTCTCTTCTTCTAAAGGCCGTTGACATAGTTATGCATGATCACTCTCAGAGTTCACAGCAGGTGAAAATGGCACACACACTGCAGCATGTTGCTATAAAGTTTACCAACTCTACTGTCCATCCTTATATTGCCACAATGCTGACATCAGCATGATACATTTGACCTCTACTATATGTTCATGTCATAACATTTTTAGCAGTATTTTTCTTTTTTTTGTTTTGAGGAAGTCCCTCCAGATATTTCCTGACTCAACTCAACTCATAATCTTGTTCCTCTAAAGACAAGGTATTATTAGTCTTTAGTTAACACTTTGGAAATAATGCTGACATGATGACATCCCACTGTAATCTGAAACAACCCACCAACTAATGAGTGAGAGGACAGAACAGCAGAGAGATAGAGAGAGAGTGAACGAGGGGGTAAGAAGGTGGTGAGATGGATGGACTGACACACACACACACACACATTCAGTTCAGGGTCGTGACCTAAAGTTGATACTTCCTTGCTGAAAAGACCAGCTTGTTGGGCTTTAGATGTACAAACTTCTTAACTTTAATCCAATTTTTTAACAGGGTTTAGACAGTATGTGCACACAGACGCAGTGTGTAACTTCTGCACCATTAGCCGCAGAGTATTAGACGTGAGAAGCGGAGTGGAATTGCATTATTTTGGCTTTGGTGAAGAGTGTATTTTGTAAAAGCCGCAATGCTTTCAAAAGACACTACCTAATTAAGGTAACATAATGGGCTAATTTTAGTATTTTTATAAATATATATCTGAGAGATATAAAATTAAAAAAAAAACCTAATATAGTAAAGAAAAACAAAATATATTATTAATATTACATATTAATTATGATCATATTATAAATATGAATTCATTGGTTTATTTATTAATTTGTTTATTTGTTTGTTGTTGTCTAATTTCTCTCACTCCTCTGTACTCACATTAATAGTCTTAATACTTGCACCAAACTAAACTGCAATCTTTTTGTTTCAGTGGCCCATCAAAGCAATGGCTTGAGTTTGGGGCGGAACTATCTGTTTGACTGACAGCAGGTAAGTGAAAGTCAAATTCATGATGTGTTGCCAAGTATGGTAACCCATATTCAGAATTTGTGCTCTGCATTTAACCCATCCAAGTGCACACACACAGCAGTGAGTAGTGAACACACACACCCGGTGCAGTGGGCAGCCATTTTGCTCCAGCGTTCGGTGCCTTGCTGAAGAGCACCTCAGTCATGGCATTGAAGGTGGATGAGAGTGCTGTTCATTAACTCTCCCCACCTTCAATTCCTGCCGGTGCGAGAATCAAACCGGCGACCTTCAGGTTATAAGCCCGACTCTCTAAACATTATGCCACAACTGCCCCTAATGGGTCGACTGCCCCTAAATGGGTACAATGCACCTAAGGGGACATGGTAATGGAAATAATGTTTAATTAAAGAAAAAGAAAAAATGTATAAAAATATGAGTTAGAAAAATTATACCTCAATGCTTTGGTGTTCGAACACAAAACTGTGTTAATCACGAAAGTTTTGCGAGTGAACGTAAAGTTTCTCAAGGGAACGTTTATTAGAAATGTTAATAATTCTGTTTGGTGTCACTAGATGTGTGGAAATTACACACTGCGGCTTAAAGGAAAAGGGAGAACAAGAAGTTGACAAAATATTAGCTATAGAAGCTATAGATTTATAAAAGCAGCAGCTGAGATATTTTTTAGAGTGGCCCAGGCCATGAACATCATCCCCTTAAGCTCTATAACCCATTATAGATGGATTTAGCAACCCTCAATCACACAAAACCAGCTTTCCTTCTCCACTAAATACCAGAGAAAAGAGAATGTAACTGCTCAACACACTCTTTCTGAGGCTGAATCTAAGGATGAAATATGTTAAAAAAGTTGCACTTTTTGAATGCGGTAATTCAGGGTTAAAGCTGCTTCTTATTCACTAACCACCTACAATCCAGTTTCACCAGGTGCTAACTGTGTTGGTATAGTGCTCCACCATGAATATTTACAAAATAACTTTGTGCTATTGCAGAAAATAGTTTTGTTTGAATAAGATGTTTTTGTTTCTAGTGATCATGGCGACCAGCAATTCAAGATGGCTAAATAATGGAAAATAGCTATAGATCCAGATGTGCTGTGCAGCTGAGAGCACTGTCAGCATTTTAAAGAGCCGATTCGGGTGTCTGGATTGTCGTAGTGATGCTCTACAGTAAAGTATGCCAGATTGTAGTAGTCTGCTGAATTCTCCACAGTCTAGAGCTAGCCTGCAAGATGAGGAATTGTGCTGAAATCAGAACTAATTTTTGGATGTTTGTGCCATTATCTTTCTTTATGGAATATTGTGAATAAACGCAGACTAAAACAACACTCTCAGTGGGCTCAATTCCCTTCTGAGTGCTGATGGTGCAATGTGAGGAGGGAGGGGTCACTTTAGCTCTGCCCTTGAGTGGCATGTGGTAGCCACGGGAGAAATCACATTTGATTAAAAAAATTAAAGCCTTGCCAAAATTACAGAATGCTGACATACTTTATTCTTCACCACCTCTAGCGGTTTTGCTGCGACAAGCCACACACACACACACACACACACCCACACACACACACGCACACACACGTTTCCCTCTATTGCTCTCAGTATCACCTGGAGGTGTTATTGCTGGACTGGTTACATCTAGTGTGTAAGGCTTTTCGGTGCAGTGCATACAGGCTTACTGAGATCAATAATGTCCTGTCCAATACAGGGCTCAACAATAAGGATGGTCTGGTGGCCCAGGGCAAGTGGGAGAGTTTCAGGACTGTTTAGGTGCACTATTGGGCCAGTGCTGACTTGTCATAATGTATTGCATTCATTAATTATGTACTTGTGTTTTTAAGCCTTGCAAAACTGAACATTTGTTTTTGAGTGATATACTGAACATTGTTCAAATTATGCTCATTTAAATGTCATCAAAGTAACATTATCAAGCCAGCTAACAGTGTAAGATTTTATGTTTTTCAAAGAAGACTCTTATGCTAATCAATGCTGCATTTAAAGTAAGACTGTGAAATATTATTACATTAATTATTACAATTTAAAATAACTGTTTTATACTGTTCTAAAAGTTCAAATCTGTAAGATTAGGGTCCTTATGCTCACCAAGGCTGCGTTTATTTGATCAAAAAATATAGTAATATTGTGAAATATTACAATTTAAATAACTATTTTATATTTGAATACATTTAAAAATGTAATTTATTTCTGTGACCAAAGCTGAATTTTTAGCATAATTACTAGTCTTCGGTGTCACATGATTCTTCAGAAATCATTTTAATAAGCTGATTTGATACTCAAGAAACATTTATTATTATTATTATCATCAGTGTTGAAAACAGTTGTCCTTCTTAAATATTTTTGTGGAAACTTGCTACCCTTTTTTGTCAAGATTGTATAAAGAATAGAAAGTTCAAAAGAACAGCATCTATTTTTAACATTATAAATGACTTTGCCACTTTGGATCAATTTAATGCATCTTTGCTGATATTAATTTCTTAAAAACAATCTGACTCCAAACGTTTGAATAATAGTGTATTTTTTTAAATTAATTAATTTTTTGATGATAAAATCAGCTATTATATTTGTCGAGGGAAAATTACTAGCCTGACCGGGTGAGCAGAAAAAAATCCTTATTGTTAAGCCCTACAATATAATGTTCTCAATCCATCATCTAAGCAGTCAGTCAGTCTGTGACCCCTTAAAAAAAGCATTTTCAGCCTTCCATGGAGTTGTGCAGACAGTTTAGAAGAGTCTTCCGTCTTCCATTCGTTCATTTCACACTGCATGAGTCTGAAGAGACTGCCTTGTTTATCCTCCATTAATATTCCTTTCTTTGACCGAGCAAAAAATAAAAGCTGAGATAGGATACTGGATTCATCTTCAAGCCTCTCTACCTATCTATCTTTCTCCTTTCTTCTTACTGTCTCTCTCATTAGTGTGAAACACAGTGCTGTCACCCTGCCCCAACTACATTACTAACACTGGGGAGAGCGTTGTGTGTGTGAGAGCTTTACTTCTATGCATTTAACCAAGACCAACCCCAGATCTGTCAAAAACACAGTTCACTGTGACCCTCTCAACTGTCTCTCTGTCTGCCTGAGTCCACCTAGAAGAATAGAAATAAATCTAATCTGTCTGTCCTGCCCTTCTCTTCTCTTAAACTAAAACTAATGTTGACACATTCTAAAAAGTGCACTTAAAATCTCTTTATAGAAAAGAAAACTCCTTTGCGAATCTGTCCGCAGCTCGCTGTCTGTTCATCAAAGGTTTCCCAGCGTCCCTCTGTCCTCTGGTCACACCTGCATGCCTGGTTTGCTCAGGTCCCCATTGCCATGGTTACCCCCTCCTCCTCCGCATCCTGCCCCTCGGCTGACTGTCTCCTCCTCATCCTCACTGTCGAGCTCCTCGCTCTTCCTCTTGCTGTACCGCTCGTACAGAACCATGAGCACACCCATCACCCACGCAGAGACTGTCCCAGCGCTGAAGATGACGAAGCCGATGGCGATGAAGAACAGGTAGTCCCAGTAACCCAAACCCTGGTGACATTCTGATCGCAGCTGCATGCCCACCTCCGCCAGACGCTGACCCAGCATGTCCGGGGGCCCCTGGCACACCGTCTGCCCCTCATCTAGACAGGAAGTGAGAGGAGTGGATAAGTTAGGATGAGGGCAAGAATAAAACAACAACAATATGGGCCATTCTACAGAGTCCAACAACCATAAAATACATTTAAAAAGCATTTAAGTATTCAAATCTTAGATGTTTACTAAGATCCTTCTATTATCTACTGAATCCCACAATAATATTTAAAATATCAGTAAGCTTAATATTTATAAAATTGGGTGCTTTCATTTATTGGCTGTCCCGAACACTAACCCTTCAATTTCAAATTGTGAAAGTTATATTGAAATAATTTTTGATAATTTGATCATTTAGAATTATATTGAAAAATGTGTACCACATTTTCATGTCACTACCGAGGCAGTGTATGTTTTAGTCCATTAGCCGAGACTGATTTTAACTACACATATTCCCATGTTCCTCCATCTCATAGCCTCTCATTCATAGTAAATAGGTACCATCATTTTGAGGTTAATGTGTTCAAAGTCTGAAAATCTGTGTGTAACTTTAAGGAACGTCACTACTAAACACCTTTTTTTCTGCAATTAAGAAATTTTTTTGGGGTGTTATTCCATAAAATATAGTTTTTATGCGTGTACAACTGTTCAGAACTGTGCTAGGTGACCATGTACTGATTATCATCTTTGAGCTAGGCTCAAAAGTATCTAAAATTGTCACTACCGTAATGTGGTGAAGTTTCGGTTGTGACATAATTTTGGTAGTGACAAACAGAAACACATAATCCTTTTTTGGGGGGAAATAAACACAATTTTAGTACAGTTATTCATATTCATTTTTTTATGTTTTAGTAGTGGTTTAGCATGCGAGTTAAAATTCTGTGATGTGATGTGGTCACTACCAACACATTACTGTCACTACTGAAAATGTGCAGTCACGACCAAAACAGGGGATGTTTTGTCAGAAATAAAGTATATTGAATTATCAACTAAGATGTTAATATAGTGTTTCAAACTTTGAAACCTTAACTTTGAAATCAGTTTGATAAACTTTATGCCTTTTACAAAGAAAGTTTGGATTCAAAATACATTAAATCTCATAAATTACACTTGAAATATTATTAAAATTGTAATTGTTATTGATTTAACTGAAAACTGTTTAATGAAATGGCAAAAAATATATTTACAAGGTAGATGTAAACAAAATCTTAATAGGTCAATATAAGCCTTCTTATTAAATTATTTATTATTGTGTTTTGGTAGTGACAAATTTGAGATGAGGAAAAATATTCCAAAACTTACAAGAAAATACAAGAATTAACTGAACAGTTACTAGAAACGTGTACCTTGGATATTATACAATTTGCATACATACAACATTTGTGAAAAAAGACATTTTATAAGATGTTTCCAACTCTGACTTTGAAACAATTCTGTAGAATGCCCCATGTACACTAACTTGACTACTTTTTTTTTTTTTTTTTTTTTTAATGATATTAATATTTTTATTCAGTAAGGATGGAGTAAATTGATCAAAACTGGCAGTAAAGACTTTTATGACGTTAAAAATATTTGTACTTCAAATAAATGCTGTTCTTTTTAACTTTAAACTTTTTATTTATTAAAGAATCCTGATTAAAAAAAAATAATCATCACGGTTCCACAAAAGGTTTTCAACATTGATAATAATAAATGTTTCTTGAACAGCAAATCAGCATATTAGATTGGTTTCTGAAGGATCATGTGACACTTCAGTTCTTAAAAAAATATTATAAATATATTAATAATATTAAATATTTTAGAAAGTATCCTGCTAAATCTTGACCAACATGAGCATGTTTATTATTAAACACACTCAAGTTTCTTGTCTTTTATTTTGAAAAAATTGTATCCTCTCTGTCTTTAACTTACACTTGCATATAATGTAAGCAACAACTGGCTCAGCACACACACACACACACACACACACACACACACACACACACACACACACACACACACACACACACACACACACACACACACACACACACACACACACACACACTCACACTCACACAGTCTTGAGCCCTCCAGCAGTGGCCCTGAGGAAAAAAAAGGTCAGTAACCATCATCCCCATCTTAAAGCCTGAGCCCAACAGAGCATCAGCCTGTCAGCTCAACATATCAGCCTGACAGAATGATCCACAAACACACTCACACTGAGACTGAGGCTGGCCACAAATGAACTTCTGTGATCTTCAGCAGTTTCTCATTACACATAGTGGGTGACCAGCCAACAGGGAACATTCTCAGAACTTCCCTAATGTTCTGGCAAGGTTCTCTCAAAGTTATGAACAAACATTCTTCCAGTAATGTTAATTTACTATTCCCTTTAATCATGTATTTTCAGAACATTAGCACAAAACTCTAATTTATACATAATTCATGGAGTGTTTTTTAATGTTTCAGATGGATGTTCATCTTTAAATGTTACTACCTGATAAAAAGGAATGTTCCCTTAATGTCCGCATAACCAAGAATTGAAAAACAAAACAAAACAAAAAACCTGGATGTTTTGAACAGGTTTTGAACTAAGTTTTCATAACTTAATGGGAATGTTAGCAAAATGTTAATAGAACTTATTTTTGTTAGCTTGGTACTTCCTAAAACAAATGAGCGATCACAAAAAGGAAGATAAAGGGGTCTCTTTTCTTCGTGTCTTTCGCCTTTTTGACATGTTACTAAATACATTTGGTCCCCAAAGATAATAAAATGCCTGGTGGTTTAGCAGTGTGAGTTGTTAGGAGAAATGATGTCACTTCACCTTTAATCAAAAAGCATTAATTCCTCCATGACAAAGAAGAGAAGAGCCTGTGAGAGAACAGAGCTGGCAATAAATCAAATCTGGATTAGATTGTCCTGGAAAGAGTTCTGCATTCAGCAGAGATTTAATAAACACCTTGACCACAGTCAAATGTACTTCAAAACTCTGTGATCAGTCATTATGAGATGACAGCAAACTTCATTACGTTTCACTTAGTTAGAAATAAAGCCAACAATGAATTGGCAGAAACGCAGAGCAAGAAACAGTCAAGCATCTAAACTTTCAGTAAAATCGTTTCAGTAAAAGTTACTTAGTTATTTAATAACTTAGGCATTTTTGATCTTGGATGATCTTTAATTAAACAAATAAGTGTTTAGAATGCTTTAATTTAATGTAATAATTTTTTTTTACATTTACAGTTTTTTTTTTTTTTTAATTTAGAGAAATGTCTATAGATTACAATAAGTAACTAAAATAATTTAAATTAAAATAAGTTCAAGAAGTCTTGAGAGCTGATCTTTTTATCCATTACATTTATTTTGTGATTTATTGGATAAGAATAAATTTGAATTTTTTTTCTCACAATGAAAATAAATAAATGAATAAAAGCTTGGAATAGCTATAATGTATGTTCTTTGTAAAAATGTCCATGGCGTTTAAAGATTTCCAGGTCTACAAATGATGCTTCCCTTTTGAAGTGGAACTCTACGCACGTCCTGATTTTGCTGAGTTAGATTCGTTCCTGGGTCAACATATTTTTTGATCCTGGAACAACATTCCAGTCTGAAAATTAAGTCTTAACCCTATTCCTACTCCTAACCCTACCTCTACCCATAAGTTATCCCAAAAATCAGAGGGAAATGATAGATGAATAACACTGATGTAGAAGCACCAATTCATGATTTTAAGCCTAAACTTGACATAATCAGTAAACTCGTCCCTCAAATCTGATTGGTTGATTTGACTGTTGTTCCAGGATCAACAAAAATGATGACCCAGGAACATGTTAACTCAGCAAAATCAGGTTCTGCGGAACTGCACACATGAGTTGACACTATGGGAATGTGAGCTGGTGTCTGAACACATGTGCTACATGCTAGTCTTTGATTGGCTAACGCAGTCAGATGATGTCACAAGCATGCCGGCAGGGTCTGTAAGGGCGCACAGAGAGAACGTCTCAGGTTATGACTGTAACCATGGTTCCCTGAGAAGGGGAACAAGACACTCAGTTACATTCCCATACTTCCGGCATGCCTGAATGTCTTGTTTCACACAGTTGAAGTTGATGACTTTCTCTCTAGGCACCCTTATATAGACCTTATGCGCCACAGAAACAAGCGCGTCATCATCTTTATAATATTGTCTTTGAACTTCTGTTTTTGCGGTAGCTCCTATATTTCTATGGCATCACTGTCAAAGAATAATTAGCTGGTGAAGTGGATTTACTTGTTGTAGAGTTAAAGTTATCATGAGCATTGTAATGTTTAAAGCAGATGTCTTAACAAATGTCAGTAGACTGGGAAGATTTTAAAACGAGCAGTTCATTCACAAATACGTAAGATCGCTGTAGAAATACAAACTGAAAGACAAAAAACTACAAGCGCAGCGCTGACAAGGGGCAGGGCTACATAAGGTCTATACCCTACCAGTGTGCCTGTGATATCACCTGACTGCAGTAGCCAATCAAAGACTGGCATGTAACACACACCCTTCTCAGGGAACCATGGTTACAGTCGTAATCTGAGATGTACCTCATACCCTGGTTCTTCAAAAACAAAAATAGTTATTGAGGGAATAAATTTAAATCAGAACTATTTTAGCTTATTTTAATGATTGATGTCTTATATAAAATAATTTTGAAATAATTAAAATAATTTTTGTCATACTCAAGTTTGTTTAGCCCCCTGGTTGAAAACCACTGAATTAAGACTATATGTGATGTGATCTGCGAAAACCCATCACATGGTGAAATTTTACCTATCACAGGTAAAAAAGCAGAATTCGAGAATTTACTTCTTTCATAGCTTGTCTGTAACAAAATTTATCTGAAGTCGGCTGACTGCTCTGATTTTCAGGAATATCATTTCATAATAAATTATGAAAGTGAAATAAAAAAGTTATAGAAGTTTAAGTTTATGAAAATGTAAAAATATAATTGTTTATATTTTATAACAATATATTACAAAGCATGTTTTACTCTTAAACTGCAAGAAAATAAAAGCCAAAAATGTCAACATTGCAAATTTTAGGTTGAAATATTTCAAAAATGAGCTTTAAGTAAGATTTTGTTTGGGCGCAGTATCAACCTTTTTCAGTAGATGACACCCAAGCTCCATATCTGACCATTTAAGGGCACCTCCATTTATTTGAGTAGTCTGAACCATATATGCCTATGAATTGGTCATGAGATAGCATTGAATAAATCTATTTTCTGTGTAAAATGGAAATATTTCCCAATGAGTTTACAATAGGTTCCAAGTGACAAAAACAGAATTCTGTGCACAATCCATTTTGTACAAAAAAAACAACATTTGACTCATGTTCAACTGGAAAGTGTGGAAAAGACGACCTGGAGCTAAATACAGGGATTACAGGTAACTAATCTTTTACAGGCAAAAATAGTAGACCGACATTATGCAAGTCATGATGATTAGTGTGTCCCATCCCCTTGTGAACTGGGCCAGGAACAACCACCTGCCCCAGCAGAGGCAGTATAACCCCTGGGCTTTATTTGCTGTCAAGTCGGTCTCTTACTACAGCCATATGAGCCATGAGGTAATATCAGGACAAACGAGGAAAATGTGAACTATTTGAGGCGCTCTGTGGTTTTATATTAGCCACATGGCATCTTAAAGGGATGCTCTGTGGAGGTATTTAAACTTGGTCTCTTGTGTTTTTACAGATTAGATAGTCATCCGATTATGAAAAGACTGAACTTTGAATGCCCTTCAAGATACGGTCAAGGTACACATTTAGTGCAAAAGGATAATTCTAGACAAATTTACAGCTCTAATAACACATTTTTGCACAAAAAATGAATACTTTCAAGACTTCCATTGTAAGTGCATTACTGTCAACAGGTTTTGGTTTATTTTATGATTTTATACACTACTGGTCAAAAGTTTGGGGTCAATAAGACTTTTTCATTTTTTTGAAAGAAGTCTCTTGTCTCAAAGCGTAATTTATTTGATTTTTTTTTTTTTTTTTTTTAAATACAGTAAAAACACTATGTTTTAAAATGTAATTTATTCCTGTGATCAAAGCTGAATTTTCAGCATCATTACTCCAGTCTTCAGTGTCACATGATCCTTCAGAAATCAATTTAATAAGTTGTGCTGCTCAATATTCTTTTTGATGAATATTGGATTTAAAGCATTTATTGGAAATTAATTTCTTTTAAAAAAAACTGATTGTCCTCAAACTTTTGATATCATTGTTGTTAATAACAATAATAATAATTATTATCATTATTTTCTATGGTAAATGAATCCAGAACATTCCTTCAGACCACAAATCTTAGATATATTTACCAACACGTTATAAATAGCTTCCATGTTAAACACATGAGTTACAGGCCATAGCATCTCCCAATTAGGTCTATAACATAAATACTGTCTTCCTATTAGCACTTGGCCGAATGAGGAGCTTGTAAATCTCTGCTCTGTCATACACATTTGATTTAAGCGTTCATAAGACTATACGAGTTTATAGTGACAGGACATTAGATTGCATGAGCGTACTGACATGAGCTATATTTGGCTGTGTTTCAGGCACATGAACTAGGGCTGATATGGTTTGGTCTGCGCTGTGGTGACAGAAATTAATGTGTTTCTGTGTGCTGCATGGATCAAAGATTAACATTTGCAGTGAACAAACCAAGATGCAAAGAGAATCTGACACTGAACGGACCTCAATGCCCTCAAATGTTTCTTTCTCACACACACACACATACACATAGACCCTACACATCTCTCAAACCCCTGCCCAATGTATGACCTTACATTACATCCCAGACTAGAGGGGTTTCTATGTGTGAGGACAAATCACTCGCTCTCATTATCTGAAGTCCCATAACCATAACTCTGTCATTTATGTGTAATCTGTCCTCTTCTCTCTATGATTAGCCTTTCTTTCTTGGTCTTTTTTCCTCTCTCAATCCATCCTTCTTTCCTTGAGGGCATATTAGCTCAAAACACGGTCTCTTGCGTCAGTCCTCGACATCATCTGTGACACACATGCTGAAAGAGGGCGATTGCTCATTAGATTGCTCAGAATGTGTCATTAAAGAGATAATCTCACTGTGCCCACCGTCAAATTACCCACAAGTCACCATTTCACCTCATCCCAAAGCATTTTTTTCTTGTTGTTTGAGATTAGACATTACAGTATTTGACACACACGTTGGGTTTTCATGTTTTATGGGGACACTCAATAGACAATGATTTTTATACTGTACAAACTGTGTATTCTATCCTCTAACCCTAAACCTACCCATCACAGAAAAAAAACTTTCTGCATCACTTAGTATGATTTCTAAGCTGTTTTCCAAGAAGAATTTGGGATATTGCCATCTTTTTGGACATTTTCTATTCATTAAAGAATCCTGAAAATATATATCACTTTCCACAAAAATATGCTGTTTTCAACATTGATAAAAGATAATAATAAATGTTTCTTGAGCATCAAATCAGCATATTAGAATGATTTCTGAAGGATCATATGTGACACTGAAGACTGGAGTAATGATGCTAAAAATTCAGCTTTGCATCACAGGAATGAATTATATTTTAAAATATTTTAAAATAGAAAACAGTTATTTTAAATTTTAATAATATTTCACAATATTATTGTATTTTTGATTGAAAAACTGCAGCTTTGGAGAGCATAAGAGACCTTACCGAAAAAAAATCCTAACCGAAAATCCTTACCGACTGCAAACTTTTGAACTCTTTTGGCTTGGGACAATAAACATCCACTTTGCAACCACCAAAATCATCCTAGCAAACACATAAAAACTCAACATGTTTGCAATGTCAAGCTCAACTCTAATTTTCTATAGAATCTAAGGAAGCGGAATCAGCAGCATGCAATGTTAACCTGGAAGCCTGTTCTTTAACACCCCACCATGTTCCCGGAGCAAAAACAATCAGGGTAGCAACAGCACTGCTCCACTGAGTCAGAGCCTGTGTGACACTTGGGCAGAGGGGGAACTATTTTAGTGGAACACCCTGCATGGGTCTAATAGCAGCCACATAAACCTGAACAAAGAGTGACATCCTGCCTCGTAGTACAGCTTCAGTCAGCTCTAGTAATTATGGTCTCGGAAAGGGGTAACTCCCGGCAGTCCTGTCAGATATGCCTCCTTCAAATGACCTGGGCATCGCTAGGGTAAATAGAGCTGCAAATTGGAGTTTGAACATCGTGTGAAAGGACTGTCTGTCCATCTATCTCGTTTCATATTATCTACATACTCAAATGCACACACATACTCAAGCAAAGGTTTAATTGCTCAGAATTTGCTTAAAAAAAAACTAGCATTCATTCTAAAATGTAATATAATAATAAATTATGGCAGAGGCATATTGCAATTAGTGAAAAAAGCAGTGTTTTCTTTGTGCTTAGTCTAAATAGTAGTTAGATGCTATTTTACAGTAAGTGTAGTGTTAGATGCTATTTATACTTGGTAAAAATAGTGGTAAATACCTTTTGCACCTTAGTGTATTGTAGTACAATGAAACATTCATTAGAGTTTTTCTCAATTGCTTTGGCTCAATTCTCAAATTTGAATTTTTTCTCTCAAAACAATAAGTGCAGATCAATGACATTTGTATATAACAAATATTTCAAGGGTGAAAAAACATCACAAGTTCACAAAAAAACTTTTTATTTTGGTGGCATTAGCCAATTTACTGACACAATAACTAGGTTTGAAGCATTTATTAAATGTTTTGGGTGATACAACATTTTTCAGACATGCAATAGAGTTCTGATGTTCCACTTTAGAGAATGTTAAGACTGTTTAGAAAAGTGATTGAGGAAAAACTGTATAATATTTATAATATTTACTGTCTCTATCCCTAAAGTCCTCCCCTACACCTACACTTAACCCTGTTGAACCTGCTGATCAGTAAAGGTGACCTTGAAGGTCCAGAAAGTATTTTTTGGGCTTAACAATATGAGCTGCATGCATCATATCCAATCAAATTTCAATTATAGGCCTATTAAATACTGTTTTAATACTGTTTGTCAGTTTATTTTCACTTTTCAAATATATTTTTTTCATCTTAATTTGAAATAAATGCCTCTCTGAGCTGAAGTGCAATATGAAACGGGAGAAGACTGTGGACACAAATAGACACTGTGAGCATATACAAAGTTTCTTAGGGGAATGCAAAACAAACGTGTAATCACAAAGTTTCTTGGGGAATGCAAAACATTTACTAATAATCGCAAATTTTCTTGGGGGAACGTAAAACATTTACGAGTAATCAAAGTTTCTTGGGGGAATGCAAAACATTTACGAGTAATCACAAAGTTTCTTGGGGGAACGCAAAACATTTACTAATAATCGCAAATTTTCTTGGGGAACAAAACATTTACTAATAATCACAAAGTTTCTTGGGGGAACATAAAACATTATCGAGTAATCACAGTTTCTTGGAGAAAAGCAAAACATTTACGAGTAATCACAAAGTTTCTTGGGGGAATGCAAAACATTTACTTATAATCACAAAGTTTCTTGGGGGAACATAAAACATTATCGAGTAATCAAAGTTTCTTGGGGAAAAGCAAAACATTTACGCGTAATCACAAAGTTTCTTGGGGGAACGCAAAACATTTACTAATAATCACAAATTTTCTTGGGGAAAAGCAAAACATTTACAAGTAATCACAAAGTTTCTTGGGGAAAAGCAAAACATTTACGAGTAATCACAAAGTTTCTTGGGGGAACGCAAAACATTTACTAATAATCGCAAATTTTCTTGGGGGAACACAAAACATTTACTAATAATCACAAAGTTTCTTTGGGGAATGCAAAACATTTATGAGCAATCACAAAGTTTCATGGGGGAACATAAAACATTATCGAGTAATCACAGTTTCTTGGAGAAAAGCAAAACATTTACGCGTAATCACAAAGTTTCTTGGGGGAACGCAAAACATTTACTAATAATCACAAAGTTTCTTGGGGAAAAGCAAAACATTTACGAGTAATCACAAAGTTTCTTGGGGGAACGCAAAACATTTACTAATAATCGCAAATTTTCTTGGGGGAACACAAAACATTTACTAATAATCACAAAGTTTCTTGGGGGAACGCAAAACATTTACTAATAATCGCAAATTTTCTTGGGGGAACACAAAACATTTACTAATAATCACAAAGTTTCTTTGGGGAATGCAAAACATTTATGAGCAATCACAAAGTTTCATGGGGGAATGGAAAACATTTACCAGTAATCACAAAGTTTCTTTGGGGAATGCAAAACATTTATGAGCAATCACAAAGTTTCATGGGGGAATGGAAAACATTTACCAGTAATCACAAAGTTTCTTGGAGGAAAGCAAAATATTTAAGATTAATCACAAATTTTCTTGGGGGAATGCAAAGTTTGGGACAACAGAACTTTTGCAAGCATATGCAATAGTTTTCTGGAGAAATGCAAAATTTTGACAAGTAAATGAATAGGTACTTGGGGGAACACAACAGTTTGAAAGTTTATCAGGAAAATAATGCATTTTAAATATAATTTTTGCTCCTGTCTCATATTTTTTCAACTACCATGCCCATTTTGGAGTTCTGTAATGACCATGCACACGAAACAGGAATGAACTAAAAGCTGCAAAACTCCTATTTGGATTTAAAGCAGCCTTTAACTTTACTTTTTACTTCACTAATTGGGCTGGCAGCATCTGAATAAATATAGTACTTTCCATACTATCTCACTTTTTAAAGCATGCACGCACACAAAAAAATGTATCCTCTGGGTGCTGGAACTGTTAATTGGTACGGCCATAAAGCGTACCCTCAGCCTAATTAAATCATTAGTACTTCATTATTAGTAGCAGAAGGATGTAGCAATGCTAATGTCCCAGTCAAAGCTGTCACATACCTTCACACACACTGTATCAGAGCAAGATCTGCTGTATCTGACTGTTCCTTACAGGAAACAGTCCACAGATGGCATGCTGTCTACAGGAAGCTTTCATCTTCTCATTATTTTCATTATTTTTATTATACAGAAACACCTGCTATGATACAAGAAATATAATGGAACATCTGCTGCCTCTTTTAAATTCCTGATTGTGTCAGACAAACGTTTTTATCGTGTCTTGTTTTATCATTAGCAGTTCTTTCAAAGACTATAATTATTTTAGGTCTCTGGAGCTGTGATGTTTTTTTTTTTTTTTTCATTATTGGACAGTGTTCCAGAAAGGTCCATGCGCAGGTCTTGTTTTGTGGAGAAAGAGACTGCATAATTTTAGCATATTTCATTTTTGAGATGTACGAACGGCAGCTGACTAGCAGACAGAAATTAATGATATTAATAACCACCTGTCTGACAGAAAACCGATGAATCAAGTTCATTTCATCAGTGTTTTTCAACTTTCATCAGGGGACTTACAACAATAAAAGCTTGAAAAAGTCTTTCATATATCATATCAACAGATGACAAGTTCACCTAAAGGGATAATTCACCCCAAAATTAAAAAAATCTGTCATCATTTAATCACCCTCATGTCATTCCAAAACAAAATAAGATAGATTTGGGTGAGCTATCCCTTTAAAGACTAAACCAAACATTTTCCTATTCAGCACAAACTGAAGCGCCACAGTGGTGTTAATAGCTGTGAAATATTCAGTTAACTGTCGTGTTTTCAGTGACACTTTTGCTCAAGGTTAGTGTCAATACTGCTGAGTGTGCAGTGTAGAGACTGTCCTGTCACCCGCAATTAAAGAGCACCCTACGGCTTTACCTTTAGTCTTGTTTCGCCGCTACAATATTTACCCAGAGCTTTCGAATAACGGGGTGGGCACAGAATGCATTCTAGTTATTTTCAGTCTCTGTTACACAGCATTTGCTGATTGTCATTTAATCTAATTTGTCATTTAATTACAAAATTACATTGCCTTTGTATAACGGTCAATAAGTGCATGATTAAGATAAAAGCAAACCCCCAGTTTCACAGACAAGGCTTTTTTAGTGAATTTTTTATAATATTCTATACTAAGAAAAGTTTAATTTGAATGATTCTTAAAATGTCATATGGTGTAACCAATTAAGTTAAAAAAAGTAAAAGCATTTTCCTTACACCTCGAATACATGTCTCAATTTGGAGTGTTGAATCACATGACATTTAAAACCTGAACAAAAAAGTTCAAATTATAATTTTATTTCCTGTTGTTTGCACTGTTTGTCTTTGATTTGATGAATATTAATAATTTGTGAAGCAGTTTTCTATGTATTTTATGTAAAGCTATATCAACCTTATATTTGTTTTTGAAACGAAAATGAACCAATTTGGAAATTCAGGAAAAAAAAAAGCTCATTATAGAAGAGGTGGAATTTAAGGTGCAATATGTAATTTTTCGCCGCTAGAGGTCGTCTATTCAAAACAAAGGTAGCTTGATGACGCCAAGATTTAGTGAGGAATCATGCAGATTTCATCTTCACCTCACAGCTGGTGGAAAAGAATCGGGACGGGACTCGAGCAGAAATCATGTTCATGGATTATTAATGTTACCGTAGTATGAAGCAGAACAGAACCGGGTGCTGTGAGAGCAGAACGAGGCCGCTGGAGCGATTGCTAATGAGAGACGAGCACGAGACATGGCTCGAGAGCAGCAGAACTTTTATTATGCCACATGTGGGGTAACGCAGCGCTGTTTATCATATTAGAGACATTTGACTGTGTTGAAAATGATGTTATAACATTACTCTGAGCGTTAACTCAGCAGCTAATATAAGATACTTGTTGCACACTGCAGTAAGCTAGATCGATATTAGAATATCATATTAATATAATCAAGAAAACGAGATTCAAACAATAAGACTAAACCTGTTGAGCTATATAACAATGATTAGTTTCCAGTCTATAAATGAATCCAAACAATTGTTCCCTTGTCTAATAAAAAATATAATATATTAAAGCGTCTTTGGTGTTTCAATGGTTTTTACAAAATAAAACCAGAAATCGAGGGTAACGCTGGTATGATGTCATTGATAGGCGATGCACAGACACGGTAAAATTGTTTATTTCTCTGGATTAAAATATAATTGGAAACATTTGGGATAGTATAAGTACACAAGTCAACAAAATATATAACAAGTGGTTTTTGAATATTTCAATCCAAAAATCTTCCATATTGTGCCTTTACGTCATTGTATGTATGAATAGTATTTTTAAAGTGTTTTGGAATAAATTAATACTGTAGGTAGGAAAAGACTATTGATCCCTGAATCAGCAGTACTGTATTTAGATACAGAACAGCATTTTCTAACAGGGATGTTCCTCAGAGATCTCAGAGAGAGTGAAAAACATACACAGTTCAATGCTTATTAAAATTTGCTTCAGGAAAAATGACATCAAACAAAACATGATTCACAAATTTCTTGGTTCTTCTGTGGCTTTCATGACTAAATCCTTGTAAAGAGAAAACCCGCAGCCTTTCCTAAGAGTAGCCTGCCCACCAATCAGTTCATTTCAGAAGTTCAGATTGAATTTCCATGCTAGTCCAATTTGGTTTATTGGTAGTTTTCCTTCTTGTTGTTCACAAGCATATATGCATACATAAAAAATGCTTTTTTTGAGCCATTCACCTCAAGGGCCCTATCATACAATCGGAGCAATATGACGCAAGTGTTTCTTCATTTCCACATCCTGCACCACGTTGTTTAAACAGCAAATGCACTTGCACCCATCTGTTTGCCCATGAGCATGCTGGTCTAAAAACACGGTGTGTTCAGGTGCATTGTTGGCGTGTTGCTATTTTGATGCAACTAAAAACGACTGCGCCATGGACCAACAAAACCTGGTCTAAAGTCAAGTAGTCACAGTAGTTAATTAAGGGCGCGTCAGTAGCATGCCCCTATAGGCGGGTGCACAACGTGCATACACTCTGCTTGTTATGCACACAGGGATGTGCAGCAGCACACAAACATGCCAAATTTTAAAAATCTATTTAAATTAACTCATCAGGTTGAGAGTGTCTATATTCCGCCATGCAAATAGTGAATCTGCCGTGGTGCAAACACACCTGGCTTTTAAAGGGAATGGGAGATGACACTCTGATTGGCTTATTGCAAGTTGCGCCTAAAACACACCCATGACTCATTAAGTGACTAGGTACAACCCTTTAGGCCATCCGCCTGGTGCGCCGACCATTTTTTCCGTTGTTAAACTAGCAAAAGTGGATTCGGACACGACCTAAGTGCACCTGTGCCACGCGCTTAGATCGTTAAAATAGGGCCCCAAGGGAAGTTGCAAAATTTGTCTTTTTTCCCTATTGTGAAGTATATCCGAGTGAAACGGCTTCTCGAACAAAAAAAAAGAAAAACGAAAATGTGGGGCGGGACTTGATTTTCCTGAGGTGTTGATTGGATGGTTTTTGTTTGCTATTGCAGTGATCTAATGTGAGTGACAAATTGTCCCGCCCTTGCGCCAGCAAACATATTTTCTACAAGTCTAGTAAAGCTCTCCAGCAGTAAGTGCAGGTCTAGCATGGATGAGTTCAAATGCATTCAGCAGAGAGGCCTTCTATTTTTAAAGCCAGCTAATTATGTAATTGCATATGTTAATCTGTAAGAGGATGAAGTGCTGGAAGGTAGGAGACTTTTTCCCACTCTCATTCCGAATCTCATTGAGGATGGATTTCCTGATAAGCGCGCAGTGGGGAGGAAGATTACTGTACAGGAATTTGCTCAGGCAGCAGTGCTTTATAAAGTGTGCTCAACTCTATTGTGTGTGTTTTGCTGTTGTGTATCGATGTGTGTTGCTGTGTATGTATTTCCTTTATCCTGCAGTGACCTTGTAGTACAGTGTACATGCGTATGCCTGGCTGTACATCTGTACTGTTTTGTGCTGAGCTGTGTTGTTTTGTATGGAAGCGTCTCAGAGTAAAAATTAAAAATGAATGATAAAGTTTAAAATCAATAAAAATAACACTGAAAGATATAGTCAAATTATGTGAAAAAAGTCACAATTGTGAGATTTATACATTCACATTGCGAGATACAGTACTGTTCAAAACTTTGGGTTGGTAAGATATTTCTGTTTTTGAAAGAAGTCTCTTATGCTCACCAAGGCTGCATTTATTTAAAAATAAAAATACAGTAAAAACAGTAATATTGTAAAATATTATTACAATTTAAAATAAGTGTTCTCTATTTAATATATTTTAAAATGTATTTATTCCTCTGATGTCAAAGCTGAATTTTTAGCTTCATTATTCCAGTCTTCAGTGTACTTTAGGCATTAAATACACAGGGAACAAAATGAGGAAATGAGGAACAGGTGTGTGTGAATCAACACAACAATGAATAATCATAGCAACAGAACAAAACAAAGCTAATACAGGAAATGATGATAAACAAACTAAAGGCCCATTCACACTAAGGACGAGAACGATAAAGATATAGTTCTAAAAACCGATCTAAAGCCCTCTTTCCACATGGTATTAAGATGCATTTTGCTTGATCGGATCACAAGTGGATGACGCTAAATACAGGTGTAAATGGGGTGTAAAATGTTTTGAGCTTGTCTACTTTCGACCTCTTCCAGAGGTAGTCAAAAACGTATTTGATGGATTAGTTTCGTGAAGTAAACGCTCATGTGATGGAATGCGTTCAAACTGCCACTAAAGACGGTCTACTCTCCGCCTACTGAATAAATTCGTAAACATTATGGGAAGCGCACTAGCCAGACAGGATTTAAACTTTGTCAGCTGAAGGCCCAGCCGGTATCGGTGGAGAAATTTAGTATCAGTGATTCTCTAGTAAGTACTGTTGTTATTGAGTTATAAAAATAAAAAACCTTTCTACAAATTGCAAAATAATGTGTTGTAAATAGCAAAATTACAACTAATAATAATCTAACTAATAATCTAACTAATAATATCAGCACAAGCAAACTGAATAAGAGACGTAAATGTAAGCCATTGTACTTTTGCTACTTTTTTTTTTTGAGGAGAATTGCATTATTTTACTCTCCTGAATGTCAACTGCGGGTATTGCTAACTAAAGGACCTCAGAAAGCCCTTGAGAACATATATATATATATATATATATACATATATACATATATATATATATATATATATATATATATATATATATATATATATATATATATATATATATATATATATACATATATATATATATATATATATATATATATATATATATATATATATATATATATATATATATATATATATATATATATATATATATATATATATATATATATATATATATATATATATATATATATATATATATATATATATATATATATATATATATATATATATATATATATATATATATATATATATATATATATATATATATATATATATATATATATATTATTTGCTCCTACCAATGACATCAGAGTGAACCATGAGGTACATTACACTGGGCCTCTGTCAGGTGACCTTCCTCCGAGACTGCGGAGCATTCGCTAAGGTCATTCCCGAATCCCGAACCACTCTAAGGCCTGTGTCACATCTAAAAACTACATGTAAATCTTTGAGTCAATGACTTCGTTCACAGCACATAACTTTATTGTGGCGGAAAAAATTAAGATGCATTAAGAATCATTTGGAATCCGACTCACTGAATTGAAATCAAATCATGAGGTGTCTACAGATTCCCACCTGTACAAACTAAAAAAAAAAAATCTATTTTTGAAATTTGTCAAAAACATGATTGATTGATAGAGGAAATAACAGAAGGCTGCAAATATCTGTTTGAGATCTAAGCTTTCTAAACTACTAAGAGCCAATATGTTCCACTTCTGCATATCTATTTCCTAATCTGTTTTTCTCTCTATCCCCTCTCACTCGGCTTTTCTCCTTGTGCTGTGATCCCTTTCTTCATGAATATTTAACGCTCATCCTGAACCCGCCCACTTCTTTGGCTCTGTGCCTATGAGCTTGTCCAGTTCAGATACCCTTCAGCCAACCAGCGCACTTCATCAGTAGGAGACGGAGCGAATAACAGGGCAAAAATCAAGGGACTGGGACAGAGTGAAAGCAATACCATACTGCAGAGAAACAACAAGCATTCAGAGGCACAAACTGCTGCTCTCGTTCCCTTCAAACAGCTCTTGCTGGAGGGCATCGCTCTCACTGCTGCAGATATGAATCTAATACTCTCTCCAGATCTGCCCCCTCAAAAAACTCACACGTACACAACCATACACACATATACATCAGATATCAGAGGACACGTTAAGTTGAGGGCACTTTCCCAGTATGGATCGAGGTCATGGGACTGAGCTGTTGTCCTTCTAAGTCAATCGATATGTGGTATACAGTTTTTCCCTTTGAGATTAGTATAATACAGATCTTATGACTATATGCAACTTTCCAGGCTAGTATCTAAGTAGGTACTACAATAATACAGTTACAATCATTTTTTATGTTTTTACTAAATGTTGTTCATCTGTTCACCTTCTCTTCAGATAATTAGTCATTAAATCCTCAGTGATTCACTCAAAGATAAATTTATGCAAGTCATTTGAAGTTCGTTTTATTTAAGAAGTGTTCAAAAATAAGAAGAGTAAGAACTTTCTATTCATCAAAGAATCCTGAAAAAATGTATCATTTTCCACAAAAGTATAAAGCAGCACACCATTTATAATAATAATAATAATAATAAAGGTTCCTTAAACATCAAATCAGCATATTAGAATGATTTCTGAAGGATCATGAGACACACCGGAGTAATGATGCTGAAAATTCAGCTTTGTATCACAGGAATAAATTAAAATAAAAAAAACAATTCTTTTAAATGATAATAATATTTCACAATATTACTGTATTTTTGAGGCATAAGATACTTTCAAAATGTAAAAAAAATTCCAGACCTAAAGTGTATATATATATATATATATATACAGTGAGTACGGAAAGTATTCAGACCCCTTAAATTTTTCACTCTTTGTTATATTGCAGCCATTTGCTAAAATCATTTAAGTTCATTTTTTTTCCTCATTAATGTACACACAGCACCCCATATTGACAGAAAAAACACAGTATTGTTGACATTTTTGCAGATTTATAAAAAAAAATAAAAAATGAAATATCACATGGTCCTAAGTATTCAGACCCTTTGCTTCATTTGAGTCCAGCTGTGTTTGATTATACTGCTTGGACTTGATTAGGAAAGCCACACACCTGTCTATATAAGTACTTACAGCTCACAGTGCATGTCGGAGCAAATGAGAATCATGAGGTCAAAGGAACTGCCTGAAGAGCTCAGAGACAGAATTGTGGCAAGGCACAGATATGGACAAGGTTACAAAAAAAATTCTGCTGCACTTAAGGTTCCTAAGAGCACAGTGGCCTCCATAATGCTTAAATGGAAGATGTTTGGGACGACCAGAACCCTTCCTAGAGCTGGCCATCCGGCCAAACTGAGCTATCGGGGGAGAAGAGCCTTGGTGAGAGAGGTAAAGAAGAACCCAAAGACCACTGTGGCTGAGCTCCAGAGATGCAGTCGGGAGATGGGAGAAAGTTGTAGAAAGTCAACCATCACTGCAGACCTCCACCAGTCGGGGCTTTATGGCAAGAGTGGCCCGACGGAAGCCTCTCCTCAGTGCAAGACACATGAAAGCCCGCATGGAGTTTGCCAAGATGGTGAAAAATAAGATTCTCTGGTCTGATGAGACCAAGATAGAACTTTTTGGCCTTAATTCTAAGCGGTATGTGTGGAGAAAACCAGGCACTGCTCATCACCTGTCTAATACAGTCCCAACTGTGAAGCATGGTGGTGGCAGCATCATGCTGTGGGGGTGTTTTTCAGCTGCAGGGACAGGACGACTGGTTGCAATCGAGGGGAAGATGAATGCGGCCAAGTACAGGGATATCCTGGACAAAAACCTTCTCCAGAGGATCCCCAAATCCAGGTGTGAAAAACTTGTTGAATCTTTCCCAAAATGACTCATGGCTGTATTAGATCAAAAGGGTGCTTCATTATTTTCCTACATTGACCCAGGGAAAATATTCCCTTTTCATTTTGTTAGGCGTCCACTTCTAGTAAACAACTCAAAAGACATGTAATAGTCTTTCCATATATTCTGCCTAAAGTGGTATGTATTCAGCTCACCAGGCCTTGAACCAGAGCTAATATGTCTCAGACATTGAAATGAAGTTCTCTGGGTATGTGTTAAACAGGAAGAACCCTGCTCTGTCAGGTGGTCATCTCTCTCCCTCACGGTTTCTTTCTCTCTCGCTCTGTTAGTCATCACTCTGAAACTGCTGACAGTGTGGAGAACCGTCACCTCTCCAGCAGCTGATCCAGAAACAATAGAGCTGCTGAGAAATAACATCATGCGTTCTGACACAATGCATCACAATTATACAGAATCAAATCAACATAGACTAGTTTATTATGAGACACAGTAGACGATGAGCCAGCAGTAATCTTTCCTATCCTGATGAGACCCTTGGTTATAAGTTCTGCTCCTAAGACTGAAGCAGTGAGAGATATTCAATGAGCTGCCACAATTCAACAATCAGAAAATGAGGACACACGAAGTGTGAATTCACAGCAAAAATACAGAATGTAAAGCACTATGTGCCTCCAGAGGATGATTGGCTGTTTGTGTGGTTGTCAGTAGTCGTGCGTAGCCACGCTTTTGACTATCAACATAAAGTCTGTTCCACATTGTAGCTTATTCTGGCCAAGAACCACCCACTTAGACAGGAAGAGACACTCTGATCGACATATCAAGTGCAAACCAGGCTCATCAGAAATATGCGTCTGTGGCAACATTTCTGCAAAATGATACTGAGTTGCTTTATGCATGTTTCGTGACACTTTCACAGTGAAATGTCCAGTGAGTGGCGCTAAAATAATTTTTTTTACAAAACAGATGAACTTTACACCTTGAAAGTACCACACTAAACCCTAAACCTAACCAACAGTATTAACAACAGTCAATGTTGGAGAAAGTTACTTTTAAAAGTAATGCATTAAAATATTGCATTACTCCATAAAAAGTAACTAATTGCGTTACTTAGTTACTTTTTATGAAATGCAATGCATTACATTACTTTTGCATTACTTTTTCTCACCTTTTTTTTGTGAAATGACTGAAATGAATTAGCCTCAGGCTGAAGGAAATGCATATATTCACCTGTAGAGTAGAGTGCGCAGCTCAAACAAACCTTTTAGCTGTGCAGCCATTCGGGATTGAAGAAGAATAGGATACAGGAGAAGGAAGTTCAACACTCTTATTTCTAAATCTAAAGTAATTTTTGCAGCAAAGACACTGGTTAATAAAGTGAGATTAAATACATGTACATTTGTGTAATTTAATATATTTAACTATTACAGGTTTGCGTAAAATTCTGAGATAGCATTTCACTGTTTTTATTCATTTTGAGGAATACTGAATGTTTTTGTGCAAGTGAGATGAGTAAATGCATGTTCATATTTAGTCTACAACTCAATAACCAGGAGAGCTATCAGTCAATAAATGTGAAAAAATAACTTGCGTTACTTATGTGAAAAAGTAACTTAGATATTATATTTTGTTGTAAATTGAAAAAGTAGTCAGTAATTAAGTTGTGTAACTCAAGTTACTTGTAATGCATTACCCCCAACATGACATAAAAACACATTTTCTGAAGCAACCATGTCATTTAGCTTGCTACTACAAGTCTTTGAGCTCTTTTATCATAATTATTATAGGACTCAAAAATACAGTAAAAACAGTAATTTTATGAAATATTAATACAATTTAAAATAACTGTTTTCTATTTTAATTTTTTCAATGTAATTTATTCCTTCATTACTCCAGTCTTCAGTCACATGATCCTTCAGAGATCATTCTAATATGCTGATTTGATGCTCAATTAATATAAAATATTATTGGTTCTTTTTATTATCAATGTTGAAAGAGTTTCTGCTACCTAATACTTTTGTGGAAAGTGTGATAAGTTTATTTGATGAATAGAAAGTTAAAAAGAACAATTTATTTGACATCTTTTGTAACAATGTAACTTTATTTAAAATGTTGCACGTATATGTAACAACCAAAGTATTTATCATAATGTACTTTAAATAACATTATAAGTAATGTCAGAAAGATATCTGCTGTTGTTCATAGCAGTAATGATGTTGTACAATGAGGACCTTGTAATGTCGCCGGAAATAGAGTCATCACTGTCCCAATGTGCGGTGAACCAGCGTCCTTTACTGTCCTTACAAGTGCCTGAATTTGTGTACACGAATACATGATATACTGATTCACGAGCTCAGGAGCTAGGGAACTGATTGACACACACCCTATGACATAAAAACTAAAAAGAACATGACAATGCATGACAAGACGTGAATTTCAACACTGATAATAACAAAAAAGTTTCTTAAGCAGCAATCAGTGTATTAGAATAATTTCTGAAGGATCATGTGACACTGAAGACTGGAGTAATGATGCTGAAACTTCTTTACCATCACAGGAATAAATCACATTTTAAAATATATTCAAATAGAAAATTTTTTTTTAAATTGTAATAATATTTCACAGTATTACTGTTTTACTGTATTTTTGACTAAATAAATGCACCCTTGTTGAGCAGAAGAGACTTCTTTCAAAAACAAACAAAAAAAATCTTAATTTTTCAAAACTTTTGACCGGTAGTGTAATTCAAATTAGTCAGGTTTCTCTTGATGCCCAATGTCATAGATGCATGCTCTATTTCAATATCTGTTCATCTGATCGCTCTCCATTCCAGTGAAACCACTAAATATCATTCAGTCATGACAGCTCTTGGAATAGTTTTAGCATGTTATTAAATATGACAATGATCTAGATCTGCTACACTGCTGCTGCTGCAGAGCAATATGGACTTGCTAACAGATACACAGACACACTGCTGTGAGCATGTAAGATATGCTGCTGCAGCATAAATAGACAAACATAAATCCCCTTAACATATTTAGGGAGCTGGGGGAGATGAAGGGTTTGCAGAGGAAAGGTCTAGCCTACAGCAAACAATGAACTATTTGATGAACAAGCAATCTCATTTGCTGCAGGATCAGCAGAGGCCAATCAGCTTGTGCCATGCAGTGATGATGTGATTGCTTTCAGACTGCATGTAAAGGATCTATCAGCCTGCGCCCTCTTGAGTTTCATGACTGAACTAGATATTTCAAACAAATTGTTACTGATATACATCCTCTGACAAACAGTTGCTATTTTATAAACTGTATTTGTCACACACTCTATAGTGTAAATGGTGTATTTAAATGCACTATGCGCAATTGTCGCATTCCTTTTTGTAACGCGCTTTGTGCCCACCGAATGAGGTGGCACTTAGCGAACTTGCCGCGAGCCCCAGGCTCGCCTTTAAATCAGAGCCTATTAGCAGAAGCATCTGGCGTCGCCACATGCCTCTGCAACCACTCAGTATGCAACACCCACACGCCCATACGCTGCATTTACTATGCTAGAGGACTCACAATTACCTCTCACATCTGAACATCAAAACACACACATCCATGTGTCAACACTTCAGCGCATTACAGAGCCAAAACACGGCTTCAGAGAGCAGCATGTAACTTTCCAACTCAAAATGAATGTTGTGCCTGAGAAATGAGGCCCATGTTCATTTGAAGTAAAACTTCATTTGAACTAAGCAAGAATTTCTCAGCACAAGACGCCTGATTGAAACACACTTCACACAAACACACACTAAACAATGAGAGCAGAGGTATCCCAAAGGAGGAAGTCTTCAATGTGCGAGTTAATGAAACTGGTGGCTCTCAGAGGCCCAGGACAAATAGAGAACGGAGATGTGAGTACACACACACACACACACACACACACACACACACGCACCTACAAAAACAAAATGAAAGTAATCAAGCCAGAAAACATAAAACATCATAACACTTCTGCTATTGGCCTGTGTTTCTTGTCACTGTAGAAATAATGTAATGACCAAACCCAGATGGAATTTGCAGACTTTATGGACCTAGAAAAATTATGTCCCGCACAGTCCCAAGCACTTCAATATCGAGTCAGACACCAACCTGCACTATGACATATGGAGGCGCTTTTCCGCCTTTTAGATATCAGCTCTGCTGTTTTATATATATTAATTGTGAAAGTTTAAAATAAGTCAATTTTTTTTAAAAAGGTGTAATTCGCAGTTATAAGATATAGTCACAATTACGCAAAATATAATTGCAGAGATATATAATTATAGAGTTATAATATGAGTTATAAAGACAATTACAGAAACTTGGGAGATATAATATGACATTGTGAGATATAAAGTTACATCGAGAAACATAAAAAGCACATTTTGCAAGAAAGAAAGTCCCTTTGTGAGATATCAAAAAGCCATATTGGGAGGTATCAATCACACCAAGATTATTACAATTATAAGAAATAGTTGCAATAGCTAGAAAAGTCACATATTGCAAGAAACAAAGTGGCAACTGTGAGATAAAATGTCAGTTGTGAGATATAAAGCTGCAATTGTGAGATTTGAAGTTACAATGCAAGATATAAAGGGCCAGAATTACTAAATGGTCGACTTTGTTACATGTAATCTGTCAGACACGTATCAAACACATATTAATGACGGGTCAATGACGTGACGGGTCATTTTTTTTGTCCAAAGGCCTTAATAATAATAATACAATAACAAAGATATGACATCCAAAGTATGTAAGGTAGTACAACTAGATCACTTTTCTTGAATCCAAAAGGTATTAATTATATTTTGCTAAGGGTCAAAAGGTGTCAAAAGGTCCTTCGGTTTAACCATCCAAAGGCCAATACAGCAATTTCCTTTGTGATTAAAATATTCTAAAATGTAATAAATGTATATATTTTTTATTCTGGCATGATTTTATAACATCATATATGAACATAGTGCAAAATGTATTAAAATTATGTGTAGAAGTCATTTTGTTATGAGAAAGAATGTCCGGAAAAATGAATTTCATTTATGTCATTCGGAGTAACCAATATAAAGGGACCATTTTGAATCAAGTCATGCGTTCAATCATGTGACAGGATGTGACATTCAGACACCTGCAAAGGACCACATGATCTTGAAACAAAGTTATTAACTCTCTCTTAACTATTTGAAAAATTCATGTTTTCACTTGATCATACGCATGTCCCGAAACATCAGGTCATTCGGTACAACTGCTATAAAACCTGGAAAATGTTGTAATATTTTAAAAACTTGTACTAAATATAAAATGTCTGATTGTCCTTTTGCTAGCTAGCTTGCAATCTAACTAGCTAGCTAGATATCAGCCTGTTAGCTTTGTTTGAAAATATCGTCATTCGGTTTAACCAAAACTTAAAACTGAAATTTTGGTTAAACCGAATTACTTTTTTGGTGACAAATTTTGTCCATCTTGTAAAAAAATGACAAAAACAGTGTTAACTGATAATAAAAAATACACAATCTCATTGTTAACACTTAATAAAACTTCAAAATTAATTATATCTCCATTATGTTTTTTTTTTTTGTTTTTTTTTTTACACATTTAAAAACCTTGTTTGTCAATAACCCTTATATACACTATATTGCCAAAAGTATTGGGACACCCCTCCAAATCATTAAATTCAGGTGTTCCAATCACTTCCATGGCCACAAGGATATAAAATAAAGCACCTAGGCATGCAGACTGCTTCTACAAACATTTGTGAAAGAATGGGTCGCTCTCAGGAGCTCAGAGTGAAGTCAAGAGTGGTAGCGTGATAGGTTGCTACCTGTGCAATAAGTCCATTCATGAAATTTCCTCACTTCTAAATAGTCCCTTGTCAACTGTTAGTGGTATCATAACAAAGTGGAAGCGATTGGGAACAACAGCAACTCAGCCACAAAGTGGTAGGCCACGTAAAATCACAGAGCAGGTCAGCGCATGCTGAGGCGCACAGTGCGCAGAAGTCGCCAACTTCAGTCAATCGCTACAGACCTCAAAACTTTGTGTGGCCTTCAGATTAGCTCAAGAACAGTGAGCATCACCAAATGCAATGCAAAGCATCGGATGCAGTGGTGTAAAGCACGCCGCCACTGGACTCAAGAGCAGTGGAGATGTGTTCTCTGGAGTGACGAATCACGATTCTCTGTCTGACAATCCGATGGACGAGTCTGGGTTTGGCGGTTGCCAGGAGAACGGTACTTGCCTGACTGCATTGTGTTAAGTGTAAAGTTTGGTGGAGGGGGGATTATGGTGTTTCAGGGATTGGGCTTGGAAGGAACTCTTAATGCTTTAGCATACCAAGATATTTTGGAAAATTTCATGCTCCCAACTTTGTGGGAACAGTATGGGGATGGCCCCTTCATGTTCCAACATGACTGCACACCAGTGCACAAAGCAAGGTCCATAAAGACATGGATGAGTGAGTTTGGTGTGGAGGAACTTGACTGGCCTGCACAGAGTCCTGAACCCGATAGAACACCTTTGAGATGAATTAGAGCGGAGACTGCGAGCCAGGCCTTCTCAACAACATCAGTGCCTGACCTCACAAATGTGCTTCTAGAAGAATGGTCAAAAATTCCCATTAACACTCTCCTAAATCTTGTGAAAAGCCTTCCCAGAAGAGTTGAGGCTATTATAGCTGCAAAGGGTGGGCCAACTCTATATTAAACCCTACGGATTAAGAATGGGATGTCATTAAAGTTCATGTGCACATAGAGGCAGGCACAATATAGTGTATATATATAGGGTATAGGGTATAGGTTATGGATATGTTCAGATAACGTCTTCCTCTGGCATTCCAAAGAAATTAATACGAGTGGAAAATATTTTCTCCCTTCTACCATGCGCTCTGTTCTCTGCGGTGTCTCCTCCTAGCAGCAACAATTGCAGCTATGTCGCAAAGTGGATTAAGGCTTTTTTTGGCCGTTAAATAATGACGCAAATACCAGTAAATTGACTAGCACAAACATTAGTAAATCACATTGCATGATTCATTTAAATAAATTTTGCGTCTTTAAGGGAAACTCCTACAAATGCATATGCAATAAGGTCAGCCACAAAAACAACTCAGTCCACATCTTTTTAGTGCTATTTTTTTTGTGCTGGTCCAAGCTGTTAGTAAATCTGGCCCAAAGTCACAATTTTGAGAAACAAAGTTTTAAATCGCAGTTCTAAGATTTAAAATCACAATTATGCTAAATAAAGTTGCAATTATGAGTTATAAGACAATTATCAGAAAAAAAAAATATATATAAAAAGCCAAACTGCGATATTTAGTGACATCGAAACAAAAAGTCACACTGCGAGAAATAAAGTTACACTGTGAGATATAAAAAGTCGCAAATAACAAAAATCAAACTTGCGATTGTGAGATAAAAAGTCAATTGTGAGAAATGAAACTGTATTTGTGATATATGAAATTAAATTGCAAAATATAGTCACAAAGTCAAATAATAAAAGAAAATAAGCTACACTTTAAAAAATAAAGTCAAAAATAACTTTTTTTTTTTTTTTACTCAGGGCACAAATGGGCTTCCATAGTGATATGAAAAACAGCAGACAAGTGTACAATTGGCACTGATATCTACTGTACGATAATGAAATATTAGCAATAAGTTTCTTGCTTATATTTCATTTAATCAGCCTAATTTTTGACAATTAATAGAGAAAGATAATTTTGTCTCCAGATGATGTAGTTATAGTGGCTAACTGGACTAGCAAATCAGTTTTGCTGGGCTGTGACAAACTAAAAGCTATTGGTTATTTAACAAAAAGGACAAGCCCTTTAAAATGTCCTTTTGTTTCAATAGTAAATATGTCAACAGAGGAAGGTAAGGTAATTACATTCATAAAATCATTTCAAGGGTTTGTTTAGGACAGCACAAGCCGTAAGTGATGGTTTCTGTGTATATGAAACCAAAGAAATAGCTTTAAATGTCTTTCTATACACATGAACTGCAGAGGAGATCTTTGAAGATCAATAATGTCCAAAGCTGAAGGAGGATAGTGATGGATCAGGATTTCATCCTGCATTTATAGCAGGTTGACATCAATTCTACAATATTGGTTTTGGCCATTTCTCTTCTTAAGGAACCATGTGCTGAGAATTGTGATTAGCACACAGCACCGGACTAAGACATTGTTTTAAATAGAAACATTTTGCTGGCCTGTTTGAGAATATTTCAGTGTGAGAGAGAAAGAGGGAGGCAGAAACACGAAATGACTCACAGATGCTAAAGTGGTGTGAATCACACAGAGTGGTCACTCGATCTGCACCAAACACACACTTAATAGACTCCATACACACTATCACACACACACAAAAGAGTATTATTACATACTTTGGCATTCTTTTATCCATTTTTAGTTACAAGTAGACATTAGAGAGTGCATTAGAAGAATAGTTCAACATAAATGAAAATTGTGCACTGGAAGTCATACCGGTTTGGAAAAGCTACTTACCTTTATGTTGTTCAAAACAACTACAATGAATGTCAACTAAAGCTTCCATCATAAAAATGGCCCACAAGTTTCTGTGCTTTATTCCAAATATTCTAGAATCAATTCAATCTGTTTATCATATAAAGCGACTGTGTCTCCTCAGAAAATTTGGACTAAACCATTCAATTCATATGGATTAGTTTTACAATCTCTTTATGAACTTTTTGTGGTAGTTGCATAGACTGTTAATGGAGGGACAGAAAGCTCTCAGATTTCATTAAAAAGATCTTCATTTGTGTTTCAAAGATGAACAAAAGTCTTAAGGTTGTTTTGAAACAACATGAGGGTGAGTAAATGATGACAGAATTTTCATTTTTGGGTGAACTAACGCTTTAACTGTTGTGCAGATCACTGAGACAATGAGTTTAATTCAAGAATTATTTGTGTAAATGTAAGTTTTTGAGCAATATTTTCCACTTTTGATGTCATTTCTAGCGCAAAATTACTATTGAATTAAATATTAGCATAGTTATCACCAAAGCTCGCTCTAGTTTGCTGTAGATCATTAAACCGTTACACTGTCTCAGAATTCTGTCCGAAATCAGTTTTGTGAGAGGCCTTCATGCGCAAACGCTGGCAAAGTCATTGCCTGATAAAGTAGTGAGGCAACAAGTCAGCTGCCTAAGTTTTAGGACACAGCCTTATAGCCCACAAATCATATAGATTACTTTTATGATACTTTTATGATGTGTCCTGTTTAAGCTGAAAAGCTCCCATTCTTCAAATGGCTCTGTTCATGCTTCACAGAAAAGTGAAAGTCATAGAAAGTTGGAATAACACGAGGGTCAATAAATTACAACAGAATGTTCTTTTTTTTTCTGGAGGGGGGGGGGGCTTGGACTATCCGTTTAATATGCTCATCTGAAACTGGTAATATTTGGTGATTAAGAGAGAGGCATGAGTGCTCTTGTAAGCTGGTGCAGCCAGAGCACTCGGACAGGATTATATAATGGGACGAGAATTCTCATATCCACTTTAAAAAAAGACATAATTAGCCATCTGCTCTCAGTGGACGGACACGGCAACACCAAAACGTCAGAGAGTCTAATCAGGAGAGAGACAATGTGCAAACAGAGAGCACATCTTTGAATAGACTGAACGAAATGAGGCTTTCGCATTCTTGGGGTTTTGTTCCCCGATAACAGAGAGGCCAGGGCTTATGTTCAATCTCAACGCCTGGAAAAACTCCATTTTCTCAATTAAGTTCTGAGACTGCATTGACTTATTTCTAGAAAGATGGATTGGGCAGATTGCGTGCATTGTTATTCTTTCTATACTTTCTATGTTCTATCTTTAACAGCTTCATTATGGTATAACAGCTGATAAAACACCAAGAACAAAATTGCTCTGCAAAATAAAAGGCTTTGTTCAGACAGCCCTCAAAATCAGATTTTTTTTTTAGCACACCCAATTCGAATCCATTTGTGTCTGAAAAAACGCACAACAAATATTAAAAATTGCCACTCAGCAAACTTCCAGAGGCCCCCCAATAAAAAATATTTACATTTAGTAGTTATATGAAGTAGTGTAAAGGCCTTTGCACACTGAGTCCGAAATTTTCGCATGCGTTTTTTCGTATTCGCAATCCTAAAAATTTGTCACGCACAGAGACCTTGCACACTGAGTCCGATGCGTATTAATGAATGCGTTGCGAAAAAAATCGCAAAACAATACAAAATGAAGTCTTCAAGCAGTGAGCACGATTAGTTGTCTCCTCTCTTCTTAAAAAGAGAAAAAGAAAGAGGAAATATTGGGTCTATCCAATCCCGAGACTGCATAGAGAGAAAGGAGAGTTCCGCCTCATCAAGGAGCTGCGGGATTATCCCGAGTGATTCAAAGTTTACTTCAGGATGTCAGTGGCTCTTTTTGATGCTTTACTACTGGCACAATCTGTCTTTATATTCGGTCTCTTTGTATTCCTCATGTTGTTTGTCATTCATTGCTGCTGTTTTGTGCTGTAGACGACGTGGATCAACTTGTCAGATGGCATTCTGGATTTTTGCGTTCGCGTACGGTGGCTCTGAATTGTCAAAACGTCTTTCAAAATGCGTGCCACGGATGCGAAAAACGCATAAAATCGAACCTGAATCTGAATATTTTTTTTGATGGACGAACGTTTCGGAGGCAGTGTGCAAACGTGATTGACATAACGTGAGGTCGAATTTATTTTTTAACGTGCGAAAGTTTCGCATGCGAATTTCGGACTCAGTGTGCAATGACCTTTAGACAAAAATGTTGATACTTCAATATGTTTCGATAATGTAATATCTGAAACGGTTCCAATACTCAATTTTCTTCAGTATCAATACACCAATACTAGCTGCATGTTCTCGCGCTCTCTTCTCTTCAACAGCAAATCGACACACACACGCCTCCTCTCACTCACTCGTCTCATTCGCTTCAGTTGAATAGTTCTTGTATTGCACATCATTTTAGTAATTCGCACAGGTTTCTCGCTCACACCGAAAGCACATGCACCACTGATCTATATACAGTAAGTGGCGCTGTCATAAAGACATCTCTCAAACAGCTTGCGAGTACCAAATTGACTTCTTTTTCATAGCTTATTGCGCTTAAACGGTCAAATACATACAAAATTATGTCAAAATGCCCATCTTGCTAATTATTCATGTAAATACAGTCAGTTTTGTAATGTTAATACTTGAGAGAAAAGGCATGTTGTGTAACAGTATATTGAATGCATGCATAAGCTCTTAAAGTGACAGCAGCCTAATATTCCTGCTGCTGTCTGTCATGTTAATCAAAGAACAAAATACAAAGAGAAAATCACTCGCTGCTCTTGACTGAATAACTTTTGCAACTTTAATTGTAATCTTTTATCTGTATTTAATTTTTACAATGAAAACTATCTTCATAAACTAGTTATTTTACACTTGATTATTTTAATTTCTGTAGTATTTCTTACCTTAATACTACTGTTACACTGACCTTTCCCCATGGTATTGAAAATGGTATCGAATATCAGTATTTTTCAAGGTATCGTATCGAATTCGGAAATTCTAGTATCGTGACAACTAATA